>NC_056734.1:862590106-862670106 GCF_019279795.1 Protopterus annectens
GTACTACTGTGTTTTAACATTTTCAAAGATGAAAAAAGAGAAAAAGAGAGACTGAACAGTAGTACTAATATCACTGCCCTAAACACAAGCTCTGACATAGATGATCAGAATTTTTACCTGCTTTGGTGCTCTAGGCAACAACAGTCTTTTTGCTTATGTGCCAAGAAGCCATCACAATTTTTGGGTCTATATCATAACATCGAAGTTCTCTAATATCGAATGTTATTATATCAAACCCTAAACACTGAAGTGTGAAAACATCGAATAGTCAGAATAGTGAATTTTTTCCCAGGGAAAAAATTTGCTATTCCGAGAAACATGCACACAGCACAAACACACAAAAAAACAGCCATCCACACACATACACTTAAAATCCTACACCTAAACTAAACTTTACATACAGTATTAGCTATCCACTTACCTTAACCCAACCTTAACCCTAAGGTCCATCACTATCGCACACTCACCTCACCCGCGCAGTAACCCTAACTCACCTAACCCGCCCCCATCCCTAACCTACACACAATCGCACACTTACCTGACCCGTGCCCTAACCCTAACTCACCTAACCTGCCCCCTAACCTACACACAATTGCACACTTACCTGAACCCGTGCCCTAACACTAACGTCCACACAACCGCACACTTACCTGACCTGCTCCCTAACCCTAACTCACCTAACTCGCCCCTAACCCTAACCTACACACAATCGCACACTTACCTGAACCCGACCCATAACGCTCCAACATATTGAATGATGGAAACAGCAAAGTCACAGCAACGGCCCACCGAATTCTTTCCCCTGGGAAAGAACTCGATGTCCTGCTCCTTCGCTGTTTTCAGCATTCGATATTATGGGTTCGATATAATAACATTCGATGTTAGAGAACTTCGATGTTATAATATAGACCCACAATTTTTAACCCTAATTGTGGTGAAAAGCCACATGATTCAAATACCCATTTTAATCTATGCATTATGAAATTAGTATATAATTCCTTATTGAATTTCATGTTAAATCCTTAAAACACTGTTAGACTGCAAAATAATGCAGAGGTGCTTGTACACTTTTTTGCAGGCACTTGCTAAACCATTGTACGCTTTTGTTTGTTCTTTTTACTTGGTTGTGAATGTCGGTATTATTATACATTTAAGGGATGAACTTTCATTTCTTATATTTGTTTCACTGCACAGCCCTATCTATTTGTTTCTTCAGTTTTCTCAGCTGAATCTAAAGCATATTTTAGGACTAACCTCTAAAGCTGTGAAGGTAGGCTGTGTAAACAATTCATTGATTAAGGAGCAAGCACTAAAGAGGGACGGGTGCACTGAAAAGTTAAGCCCTGTGGCAATACAAACACAGCAGATGACACTCATCTCAGTGGTTCTTTGACATGTCTTAGGGGATGAGTGTTTATGAGAAACACATGGACTTAAGAGCAAGCCAAAAGACATAAATGGAAGACCAAGAGAATGAACTAAAAAGTGAGCTTACTCATAAAAACAAGTATGTGTACTACTTTATTTCATGTTACTCTGCTTTGAGTATACGACTGTCTAAACTGCACCTAATTTACTGTAAAAATATTTGCTTTGCTGTTGGCCATATGAGACCATTCTTATCAGTATACTGCTTTCTAACTTATGTATACATCATCATTTGAGATAATATATTTATAATTATGCAGTCAAAAAGTAGAAAGAGCCTGTGTATTGCTTGATAGCTTTTTTAGTTCTAACATGCCAGTAATTAATAAAACCAAAAAATCTGCTACACTGCTCAAAACTGACTGCAATACAAACTGCTGCTTAAAAGTATTTTTTTTTAATTTCTTGCAGTCAGCACTTACTATGTCAATAGATGTTTGTTAATAATCTATGAAGTCTATTTTTCCATCATCTACTCTGGGAACTGTTCAATGCCGTGCAACACTTGTGTTCTACACAACCTTACTTGCTTCACATGGCTAAAAAGAATTTGTCACTCTATTAGTTTTTGTCATGTTTTTAGGTGTCCATCTTAGTTTCTAAAAATACTTCAATTAAATAAATCTGAACTGCACTGATCACTTGCAAACAACAAGTACATACTATAGAGGTAAAATGAGTGTATTTGTTTTCCTAACTGACTTTGCCTTCTGTCAGTTTCAAAGGCATGCGAACAATAAGAAATCTATTTTTCATACCTCTCAACTTCTTAGCTCAAGAATTATGGACAAATGAAAAATAATGGGGTGGACAAAAGTGCAACAATAGGGACAGATTTTGAATATTGCCCTTATAAATGTAGAATGGTGCTAGAATAACAGATTTTGCATTGACATGCATTTTCTGAAGGCTATGAAGTCTGAAACACAAATGTCTGTCATTGTTTAGTGACTTCATTCCTTAATGATTTGCCAAAAAAACACAAATTCTAAGAGGAACAGACAAAAAATATGAGGCAAAAATCTGGACATTTTGCAAAAATCAGAGCAGTCGAGAGGTAGGCATGTATTTCTTCCATCTGTATGTTAAAGCATGTATTAGATGAATAAAGCTTACTGCACCTCAATCTTTCATGAATGTTGTTCTCATATGGATGCATTTTGTTTGAAACAACAAAGTGAATGTTTCTTCTGAGTTCTGGTTAACCATTGCCATGTCCTTTAAAGCATAAACATGCAACTTCTTTTGTTGATTTAGGATCATTGTGTTACTGTCTGTATGCACTGTATGTACCTTTCTTAAAGGCCAAAGTCTGTCACTGCAAATAACTGCCCATGTTTGACTGTAGACAAAGGTAAAATAGTTCTTTATGTATGAGAAAGGAAAATAGTTTCAAATGGTATGAAGGAAAAATTATTGGCTATTAGCCACAAAGATGTACTTAGGTCAGAAAAGTTAGCACACTGATGACAGATATTAAAACATTCTGTTAAATGAAACGGTTAGTGGAGAAAACAAGATAGATTCATTTTGTACTGATAAAATACCCCCAAAGAAAGGATAGGTTAAAGTTCATTTGCCATAAACCAATGCTGTTAGATAAGCATCAGTCATTTTTTTTTTTGAGGAAATGTCTTAGGGAGTAAACCTGACAAGAAGTTGAAATTAATCCAAAGCTGCTCAGAGAAGAAATACATGGGTGAAATTAGCAACACATAAGTAGGACAAGTGATATATGGTGGTATATAAATAAAGTAAAATAGCAAATATTAAAGCAAACAACCTTTAAAGCATTCATTGTGATCTAGAAGAGAATGACTTATAAAAACTTAAAGGCTTATGAACACATAAAAGTTTACAACTTGCCCAGGGTCACACAGAAGTCAAGTAAGAACATGCATATACCATAAGTAAAAAAATGTTTTCATTATTTCTTGAACACAACTACAATACCACTGTCTCAATATCAGCCTAAGTGGCTTGTGCAGTTTTTATTTGCTGCATCCATGAATTGCCTAAATGGGGCTGTCATGCAAACATTATTTACTTTTAAAACCTAGGTGCCTTGTTTCCATAACCTACAGGCAAAAACTTTAATGTAGCTCTGTATGACTGTTCACTTGCTGTAGGCATGTTGAGATTCCTTGCTCTTGCTGATTGTTTATGCCAAAGTTGCCAATTTATCTTTTTCAAACACTTCATTGTTTATAAATGGCCATCTTCTAAAATGCATTTCAATGTATGTATGAATGTTAGCCATGTAATGTTCCTGCCTTTGTTCAAGCACAGAATTATTCTTCTGGAACAGTTTGCCTGTGAGACCTGTTTAACTTGGATTTGAATGTTATTTGGGATATTTTGCAAATACCTTAATGTCTATGGATATCAAGCTCCTTACTTGGAAAAGTGTCTGAAAACAATATTCAGCAAAATGTCAAAATAATAATTGCTAACAGAATGACTTCTGAACATGCCAAAAGATTGCAGAAGACAGCACTGACTTGCCTTCCACAAGACAAAAGAACAGATTTAAAAGAAGAATGAATCTTCTGAAAATGTGTGCCCTGATAACACATTAGAGTTTTTTAATATTATCAGAGTGATGTCCATGATCAGGTCTTTTTGATCAACAGCTGCAAAATGCATACTTGATATGAGGAAGTAGACTTGTTTACCTGCTCTTAACCAGCTACCAGCTCCAGATCTTATTCTTCAACTTCTAGTATATTGCATGACTTTTGTTTGCCAAGAAACTCTGTCTCTATATCAGGGACATCAAAGATCACATGTTCACTTCTGAGCATAAGCAAGAATGTCAGAGGACCACACAAGCCAGCAATGAACAATGATGTAATCTGATTCACTTGTTCACCTTGTTCTTTACTGATTTTTTTTTTGTACATAACAGGTTTAATTAAGCATTGCTAATTTGTTTTGAAAGTCTTCACTTTTCATTTGTAAATACCAACACAGATAATACAGTTATACTGTGAATTCTTCCATTTAGCTACAAGTGTACAGCGATGATTGTACAAACCTCTGTCGATCATCCTAGTTACTTATATCACACTGCAGAAACTCTTCTTTAACAATGTCTCTCCTTTGCAATTCTGTTTTAAACTATCATGCCAAATTTCCCTACAATGATATTAGTCAAAAGTATTTCTGAAAGAAGGTAATCCTTTAAAATTCCCTACTTTTTCAATATAGGAAGGTCTGGAAGAATTTGTCCTTACTGACTTCATGACTAATGTTTTGGACGTGGATTAGGAAATGCTTCATTCATCCAAACAGTAAATTATTTATAGATTACGGGAACATAACATGAGAACAAGGGAGGAAAACATACCTGGATTTAAGAAAAGCTTTTCGCAGTTAATGGCAATCAAGATATGAAATGGTTCAAATTATTTCTCCCTCCCACCCCCCCCCACCAAAAGAAATAAATAAAATAAACAATATCTACTAGGACATCTGACATAAAATACTACCAGTGTAATCATGTCTACTGATTGCAAAATAAGATCACAAGATAAAGGCAGCAGTCACCTTAGTCACCAACCATAGCTACCCTACACAATCTTAATGAAAAATTCCAGAAGAATCAATAGTTCACATAAAAAAAAAAAGTTAAATGGCAAAAGGCCAGATGCTTTTCAACACAGGAAATCATTACAGAGTTCTAAGTGTGTGCCACCAAAGATTCACTTTTTAGGGAGATTTCTCCTTTCTTTAAGTCGGTGAGACAGTAAAGTTGGTATATATGAGTTCAGAGGGTATGGAGGGCTTGCTCTCCACATCAAATGTTGTGCTTGTGTGGGGGGGTTGCCCCTTGGGGGAAAAAAAAAAGGAAAAGGGAATTGTTTGCCCTTTTGGTTTTTGGGCACTTTTTTCATTCTGTTGAAATGCCAACTTTCCGGAAGGTGGCATTTCATAGTAGAGCCCACAACCATACAATGAAAAAGCCACCAAAGAATACCAAAGATTCATAATGTTTTGGCTATATAGCACGTGATTTATAAAACTGCTAAAGTCACCTGCTGATGTGTGGCTAATATTAAGAGATATTGTAGTGGTTCAAAAATATGCAGGACTTTTATAATGAATAGGAATTTACAGTTGAGGTAAACAATGTTAGATATATTACCTTCAGAAAGGTGCAAGGTAACATTAGGATGCTTCCCATATTCCTCAGTGGAACAGAAAAGGCCTATGCAGTGAATGAGATTCTGCCTTTACAATGTATTTAGCCACACACTGTATTACTGGTGTTATAAGCCAGGGATTCAGTGCCAGTCTGCACTGCCAGTAATATGTCTCTTCACTGTATGCTGTGTATCAGATTGCTGCAGCTGTTCTTTTAAAGAGCATAGATAATGGCAAAAATGTTTAATTATCAATGTTGTAGCATGCTTATTTATGTAAAGGTGTATATGGCTAGGCATCTAATAGTCTCTGTGATCACCTGCCCAGAATAATTCCTAACCTTTGTTATGTACGCACTTAAATAAACAATGAAATAAGAGTGATGGAGGATGCAATGATCACTGCACACAGCTTAAACAGGAATTTGATTAATCTGGAGGAGATTTTATTTCAAATCTAAGACAGAAGTTTATTTGTCAAAATTCTGAGAAACAAAAAATTTCATGTCAGCTTCCTGTTGCTGCTGGACTACTAAAGTGTTTTATGGGAGGGTTGCCCTATACTTTCTGTTGTGGAGAAAATATCGCCTGTACCCTTACTAGCTATACATGTAAACTCCAACATCACTGCACTTCAGAGTATGGTGGATAATCTAAGATACCTTCCCCTCAAACTTATTATATATTCTGCATTCTTATGATAATAGTCTTGTAATTCCGAGGACAGCAATTACAGTTCAGATAATCAAGCCAGCTGTGCATATGTGGGCTTCCTTTTTATGGAGGGTGTTGAAATCTGCATGCTCCCAGAAATATGAAGAAAAAAGCCAAGATCATCTCTCATATTTCAGAGTGCAACTCTTTTAATAGACTCAGTTCTAATGAGAACATGGGTGGGTAATCATTGAGAATGTGGAATAATTTTGATCCACAGAAGGAATGCTCAGTAGGTGCCAGAACCTTGAATATAACTCAATGAGAGCCACGTTCAGTGAAACTTAAGCTAGTACTTTTTTGTAGAGCTGTTTAACAACTCTGATATCCACTCTGTATACGATGCATGTATATATTTTGTTTTGTCAGTCACTCTCCTGTAGGGGATCTTCTTTGTAATATCAAAATTCCAAAACATTGAAGAACAAAATGCAAAGACAAGAATCACGAATGTTAAAATGCCTAAATGCGTATGTTTCCCAGGGCAGGTAAACATTTGCCCAACACCACATTAAAACACAACGCAATAACTAAAACCCACCTAGGTGTGGGACTATGTCCCCCATACCCCCACACACTCCCTAACTATATATATACCAACTCCAGGATTGCACTACAGTGGGGAAAAGGGCATGATTCCCCATGTCGGGCAAGTGTTTACTTGTCTGGGAATACGTATGCAGTTTGGCATTTTAACTTTTGTGTTTATCGTCTCGGCATTTTGGTCTTCAGCATTTTGTAATTTCTATATTCCGAAGTAGACCGACTATATGATATCTATTGTCTTTATAACCTCTAATCAACTCCGATATTCACTTTTCAAATAATACATGTATATATTACAATTTGTCTTTCACTTTGTATATAATGCCATGCATCTGTTGTGTCTCATAGTGAACCCTGACCAGATGAATATGTGAAAAATGCCAAGAAAATCATGGAAATTCCTGTACAACTACTTGAGTAATATGAAGATGCAGTGTCAAGCTCATAAACAGCAAGAACTATTGTATTTGATTGAGATAATTAAGCCATGAAAATGTTAGCAAGTGGGAGTATGTTAAGCAAAAATCATGTTTTGTTAAGTTAAACTGGAACTTCATATTGACATTTTTGGTAGAAATAAACTGCAGTTAACTTGAAGAAACTGTTTCCATTGTGCTACATTTGTTAAACTTGTGGTTTCAGAGGGCAGATTTGTTAAATATATAGCAAGTTACACTGTTTTTTTTTTTTTTGGTTTATAGTCTATGAGAGTAAAACAATTTTGAGTTAATTACGTTACATGAAAAAGAGAGAGATGTTTTTGTTCAGTAGGAATTCATAGAAACCAGCACAAAAATGGGTCAACATTAAATGGCTCTTCGGGAGAGGAGTCATGCTGCTGATAAACATTGTGCCAGTCTGTGGGAAAAGCAAGTTTTATAGCCACTGTACGGGCCATCCCTATACCACCTCACCAAAAAAAAAAAAAATGAGTAGAGGTGATAATATCATTGCATAGTTTATTGCATTTGAGATTATCATATCATGACATCTTTTAAAATGTAATGGAGTTATTCTCCTTGGGCCTCCATTGAAAACGGGCCTCTGGCCCAGTCGGACATTACTGGTAAACAATGTAAAATGAAAGAAAGAAAGAAAGAAAGAAAGAAAGAAAAAATAAATCATATCTCTGAAATATAACTTCAAACCAAAACAAAAACTAACAAATAGTAAACTTTCTGCACTCCCCTCAGAATCCAAATGGTAAAACAGCAAAAATCAGGTATCAAAGTGAAACACAGCTGGTAAGTTTTAAAACACATCCAAAGGCAGCAATTCCATCCAGTGTAAGTCTTTTATTGAAACAGATAAATCTGGTAAGCACTTTCACCCAACAGGGCTTCATCAAACCATAATGCATCACTGATAACAACTCTTACATAGTAAAAAAGGCACCAAAAACTGAATCCAAACAATCCAAATAATCTTTGAGGTTAATAACTTCCTTACATCTGCAGCAGTGTTGTTGAACTGGCTCCTGGCACAAAATAATTCAATGCACTTCACGCAAGCAACAAATGCAAAAGCTGTTTCTTTGATAACTCAGGTATTGGTAAATGTGGTGTGTCACTCAAAATGTCATGGTGTGTCACCTTTGACATGCGTGTCATAGGTTTGCCATCACTGCAATAAAATATGCTATGATGCCATCGCACTGGAGAATCGGGCTCCGTCTGACTGGCTAAAATGACTTCTTCACAACTTTCAGTGGATGCACTCAAGTTCTATATGGACATGGAAGCTATTGATTATGTCGACTACCAAAACTGCAAAAATGAACTGTTAGCTAGGACTGGTGTGATGAGCACATGCAATGAAATTTCATAACTGGCAATTTAAACAAAGTAAATTGGAAAGAACACAAATGCTTTATCTAATGCATATTTAACCTTATGGTTAGAACAGAAAAGCAATAGTAAAAAGGAAAATGAAAGACATTTTAGCAATAATTTGCATAAATGGGATTTTCTGAGTGACACAAAGAGAATTGATTGAAAAGATAGCACACATTTTAAAACTGAGCAGCCTAAGTCTGTAATGAAGAATGTGAAAATGTATGTGAGCAAACAAGAACTGTCAGCAGTTGAAATAGTTTGTTTTAGATGAGGGAAGAGGAAGGGAAGCTAAACATGCTTAACTATGATTAACAAGAATGTAACTAATAAATATATGATTTCTAACCAATATGCTGGTAATGAAAATGGATGTGCTGTGAATTGTAAACAACATGTTGATTGCCTAGCATATGGGATAGGTTACCACTGCAGCTCAATTCAAGTTCTACTTTGATTCACTTTAGGGCTAGTCTTGATGATTAGATGGGCATATGCAAATTTATATCAGGATTGTTATTTATTATCCTGTTTGATTTGGGAGGTGAACCCTATTAAGTGCTTGAAAAGGGAGACATGAACATTTAAGTGTGTCTACTTAAAGATGTATATGTTTAGGCACTTATGGGCCTAGTGATCACTTTCTTAGTATTAGTCCTATTATTTATAATAACCTTGTGTTAATGGGTAGCGTGATAAAGTTAAGTGCTAAGATAACAGAGTCTAAATGGTGACTCTGGGAAGAACCAAGTTAACCAAATGCATCCAAAATGCTGATGGGAAGAAAGGTTATTGGAGTCTGAGACCATATTCAAATAATTAAGGGCACATAAGTCTATGAATATAAAACATATGACAAGAGAAATGTACAAGTACTATACTGTATGTAATAACAGAAGAAGATTTTCAAACTCTTTTGGGCAGAGTTCAACTTTACAGCTTTAGTACCTAATTTAACACATGGCATAAATGGTAAAGATAACCTTCAGTTCAAGGCACTGTGGAAATTATGTGGAGATGGAACACAGTTTTGTACTTTCTGGCCAGAACATAACCCCAGTGAAATAGGCCTGGGGCAGTAGCAGAAGCTGTTTGCCACACTGTTAAATATACCCCTAGTAAAAACAAGGAGGAGCAGCAGCAGCCTGAAATACTGCTAAATATACCCCAAGTAAAAACAAGGAGGAGCAGGAGCAGCCTCAAATACTGCTAAATATACCCCTAGTAAAAACAAGGAGGAGCAGGAACAGCCTCAAATACTGCTAAATATACCCCTAGTAAAAACAAGGAGGAGCAGGAGCAGCCTGAAATACTGCTAAATATACCCCTAGTAAAAACAAGGAGGAGCAGGAACAGCCTCAAATACTGCTAAATATACCCCTAGTAAAAACAAGGAGGAGCAGCAGCAGCCTGAAATACTGCTAAATATACCCCAAGTAAAAACAAGGAGGAGCAGGAGCAGCCTCAAATACTGCTAAATATACCCCTAGTAAAAACAAGGAGGAGCAGGAACAGCCTCAAATACTGCTAAATATACCCCTAATAAAAACAAGGAGGAGTAGGAGCAGCCTGAAATACTGCTAAATATACCCCTAGTAAAAACAAGTAGGAGCAGGAGCAGCCTGAAGTACTGCTAAATATACCCCTAGTGAAAACAAGCAGGAGCAGGAGCAGCCTGAAATACTGCTAAATATACCCCTAGTAAAAACAAGGAGGAGCAGCAGCAGCCTGAAATACTGCAAAATATACCCCTAGTAAGAAGAAGAAGGAGCAGGAGCAGCCTGAAATACTGCTAAATATACCCCTAGTGAAAACAAGGAGGAGCAGGAGCAGCCTGAAATACCGTTAAATATACCCCTAGTGAAAACAAGCAGGAGCAGGAGCAGCCTGAAATACCGTTAAATATACCCCTAGTGAAAACAAGGAGGAGCAGGAGCAGCCTGAAATACCGTTAAATATACCCCTAGTGAAAACAAGGAGGAGCAGGAGCAGCCTGAAATACTGCTAAATATACCCCTAGTGAAAACAAGGAGGAGCAGGAGCAGCCTGAAATACTGCTAAATATACCCCTAGTAAAAATGAGGAGGAGCAGGAGCAGCCTGAAATACTGCTAAATATACCCCTAGTAAAAACAAGGAGGAACAGCAGCAACCTGAAATATTGCTAAATATACCCCTAGTAAAAATGAGGAGGAGCAGGAGCAGCCTGAAATACTGCTAAATATACCCCTAGTAAAAACAAGGAGGAGCAGCAGCAGCCTGAAATACTGCTAAATATACCCCTAGTAAAAACAAGGAGGAGCAGGAGCAGCCTGTAATACTGCTAAATATACCCCTAGTAAAAACAAGGAGGAGCAGCAGCAGCCTAGCATACTGGTAAACTACAGTGCAAAAAGGGGGTTTGTACAGAAACTTCAAAAGGGGTTAGACTCTGATTGCATCTGGAATGAATAGAGAAACATATATAGATATACCCCAGGGATTACCTCAGTGTCACTAGTAAACAAGGAGGCAGCAGCAGCCTCAAATAATGCTATAGTTCCCATAGTAAAAACAAGGAGGAGCAGCAGCAGCCTAGCATACTGTTAAACTACAGTGCAAAAAGGGGGTTTATACAGAAACCTCAAAAGGGGTTAGTCTCTGATTGCATCTGGAATGAATAGAGAAACATGTGCTATCAGAAACATGCAACTGAGTGTCATCTTAAAACTCCAGCTGATAAGTTAGTAAAATAATTCAATACAGAAAGTAAAAGGTAAGAAACCTTAGGGTATGATATGATACCTTCTCAAAACTGAAATGCAGAAAAACATTAACATTTTCTGTACTGTGAGTTGACTTTTATAGCATAAGGACTAGAAGAAGAAACACATTTGCTTTTGTTTGCAGGTGAAGAAGCTATACACTCTAGTTCACGTCAGTGTACTGATGTGTTCCTTATTTGTCAGATGTACAGATAAGTAATGAACAATTTAAGAAAGTACAGTAGAAAGACAATAAAGGCTGGGTCAGAAAATATGCCCAAAATAGGAGGAAAAACAGGTGTGAAGATTGTGTCTGTTTTGGATCTATATTTTCACTGGAAAACAGATTTACTACAAAGGATAAACAAAGACAGAGAAGAAGAAATGCTATCCCAGCTTTTAGTTCCAAAACCTTTTTAAACCACTTGTGATGAAACTGGCAAGTATCAATACTTTAGCAATATATTTAACGATAAACAAAACCAAAGCCAGAATTATAGGTAGATATTTCTCGCCCAGTATAAGGAAATACATTGAAAATTTATGTAGAACTTGCACAGACTGCAAAAGGATAGCACCATGTCCTGGGTTTAGATCTGCTGATACCTACACTTATTATAGAAGTTCTCTTTTCTGGTTAAATCAATAGCAAAGCTGTTGCAATTGTTTTAAATAGTTAAGAACTTGTATTTACCTCCCTCAAACTGATGGGTTTAGTGGACTGCTTTAATTAAACTCTGAAGTCTGTACTTTAGAAGGGCATGGGACAAGGGGGTAAGAAATAGGATCAGTAATTCCCCTAGGCAAACTTTGAAATATTTTTTCTGTAACAAGGGTTTCTGGCCTTAAATAGGATTTACATCAATTTAGTTTGTATAGGGTGAAATCCACAAGGCTAGCTGGATATAGCAAATAAGCTGTGGTTAAAATAGTGCCAGACTCAGAGTTTAAAACAAGGGGAAAGGTGCTAGAATTAATTCTGTAATCTGAAAAAATAAATACCTGGCAAGATGGCAATGACCGCTTGAAGTGGTATAATAACTAAACAAAGTGAATCATAAGATAAGGCAGAAAGTAAAAAAAAAAAAAAAACTGAAAAATATGTTAAAACCATGAATGGAGGCAGAATCTGAAAGCTGATATAGGTACCCATATTATGGTATCAAGGAATTCTATTTATGCTTTTCAAATAGTTGGTAGTTTTGACGAGAAACAAGGAGTAGATCATATTTTACTGACAAATAAAATATTTTCTGAACTTCCCGGTATAACAAATGTAATAAAGCATGATATTAAAAGTGTACCAGGGAGAAGGGCAAACTTAAAATGCACAGAATAACAGAAACCAAAGAGAAACAGTAATAAGTCAAGAAGTTAAATATTTATAACTATTACTTACTGAGAAATACAAAAGAGTGAATGGAACAGTCCAATAGAGTGTCAGCCCCCAAGCCAGAAGGCTCCCTTAAGGTTTAATAATGACTTCTAAAAACTGAATGCTGTATCCAAATTTGAGACTTATCCAATGCCCAGATGAGACATGTTCATAAAGATGCCACGAAAAACAAGGATTAGAGAACATTAGATTTAAACAAGGGGTACAGGCAGATACTACTCACGCTTGAGCCATTTTCAACCCTTGAATGTCTATTTCAATATTCAGTTTTTTCTATTTGGACTTCAGAAAGTTCCTGACAGTTTTCAAAGGTTAATGACTAGAGTTCTGATACCTCACACCAGCTACTCAAGAACATCCTTTGATGACATATTGATTTATTTATAAGATAGGCTAACTATCTGGCAGTATGAACATTGAGTCTAGATGGCAGTCACTGTTGATGTGACACCTTGACCCTATGTGCAAAAAATGGGAAACAAGAGGTAATGGATGAATGGACTGGAAGACAAATTTATCCAAAGTGAAAATTTTGCTAGATTATTTACGATATACAAGATTTTATTTTATTTATTTTGGTTTTGTTTTCTGGGTGTATTCAACTGGGTTTAATCAAAAAACCCTTTTAAGTGGGGGACCATGGAGAAAAGCTCCAACATGTTACAAACATTTATAAATAGACATTTAGACATATACATGAGCAGACATTAAGTAATATACATTATCAATTACACATACTTTGTTCATTAGATTGCATTCATATGGAAACTATGCAAATGTTACAGTATAAAAGACATTTATTTATTAGTAGATGTTGCACTTTGAGCATTTGAGGATGTAGATTAGTGGGCTTGTCAAAATGATAATATATTGTGTAGTTATTGCATAGAAATTCAAAACATTGGAGATGGTGAGTTACTATGTTGGAAGGAAAAAAAAGTAATACTGTATTTAAAAGATGCTGTATAATGCAAGTTCACTGATAATTATATATATATGTGTGTGTGTATATATATATATATATATATATATATATATATATATATATATATATATATATATATATATAGCTATTACCAAGTATAGAGGTGGGGGTGAGCAGCATCATAAAACCATGTGTATGGCTTGAAGATGCTAGTAAAACTATTCAAAAATTGTTGAAGACTAGTTATGTTATAAAGGATTATTAGTGAAGAGAAATTGTTTGACAATATGGCCTACTGACAATAGCAGTGGTTCATTTATCCTGGAGATATACAGGACCGGATCCACTGACTTGGTAGGTGAAGCTTAAGTTTTTGTATTTTACAAGAGTTTGCATTCTGGATTTCAGTGGTAATAGAATGCGAGTCCACAGTTTAGCTGCATTATTAGGATATAGAGAGTCACCTGGAGTATGACAGCATTTGATTACAGTGAGTACTGATTTTTCTCAAAAAAGTATAAACTTCTATTGGAGCAGTAGTGTTGTATTAAGCTGTAAAGGGATGGGCAACTTTCTGGCTCATGGAGAAGTCTGTACATTGTAGTTAGCTGAGAAAGAACTAGGCAGTGTGGTACTTCTAACTAATTTAGTTCTCTGAGGGCTAGGCAATAACGCATTTTGTTGTCATAGTTTACTGCGAATTTGACTAGTTTATTAAACATTGCTAAAGTTTGGGTATGTGTGAGACTTGAAAATTAGTGAAGATTGGGGCAGTACAGAGGAGAGATGGCATTAAGAAATTAGGTGCAATACATGCCCGGCTATGCCAGTGAGATAGTTTTTGTTGATTTTTTTTTTTTTAAATGTGATATGTGAATTTCAACTGGTCTCCTGTTAGGACACCCAATAATTTTGTGTGGTTTCATTGTTCTACCATAGGTTCATAAGTTCATAGGTAGGTACTAGGCTATCTGCCAGAGGGCATTTATAAGCCTAGCCAGCGTGTGTCAGCTTTTGCTGCCCCATTGATTAATTAACTGAGCCTCTGTCAAGCAGAGCCAATGAAGTGATCCCAGGGGTGTACTTTCTGTTACCCATCCACTCGTCAAGGCTTCTCTTGAAGAGTGTTAGTGAGGGGCTCTGCCTAATGTAGTTAGAAATTTTGTTCCAAAGCATGGGGAGTCTCTGTGACAGGAATCTATCCCTCCAGCATTGTTGTGGTGAGGTTTAGCTCACTAGAGCGCGTGACTCACAGTGACTTGGATTTCTTTAGGTGGAGCATGTCCATCAATTCTGAGTTGGACATGGCTTTGTAAGTCAGGCAGAGATCACCTCTGAGTAAGCAATGTGCCACTGAGTACAGCCGGAGTATTTTCAGTCGGGCTGCATAGGACATATGTTTGAGGCCAGTAATCCTCTTGGTGAGGTGCTTTTGTGGCCTTTCAAGCTGTTGGAAGTGTCTTGTGAGGTACATCCCAAATGGGGCATTGTACTCTATGATGGGTCTGATGAGTGATGAGTAGAGGGGCACTATAACCTCTTTATTTCTAGATGTGAACCCCTTAGTTATTAGATGGGCCACATAGAAGGATTTCCTAACTACTTTGGCAATATGATTGTCAAAGAAGAAATTACTATCTACCTGAATCCCCAGATCTCTTATTACCTCTTCTGTATTAAGGGGGCTGCCACCTATGTGGTAATTTGTGGGTATTTTGTTTTTCCCAAACGGGATGACTATGCATTTTTTGGCAGTTAGCTTGAGGCCATGACTTTGACACCAGGTGTCTGTCTCAGTAAGGCCTTTTTGGAGGATGTCCGTGTCAGCCGGAGCGTCAATTATGGCTCCCAGTTTGCGGTCATCGGCAAACTTGGTTAGCCATAGTTCTCCTGTGTTTGCCTGTACTTCTGAGAAATATATGCTGAACATTAGGGGTCCCAGAACTGAGCCCTGCGGGACACCACTTGTGACTGGTTTAGAGTCAGACCTGGAGCCCGCTATTCTTACCGTGTGAGTTCTGTCTGTAAGCCAGTTGGCAACCCATCTTGTGAAGTAGGAGGTTATGTTCAGGCTGGTGAGTTTTTCTATAATACCCGAGTGAGGAATGGTGTTGAACACCTTGGCAAGATCAAGGTAGGCTGTGTGAACCACCTTTCCCTCATCTATGGCCTTGGTAACTGTCTCGAAGAAGTCAACCAGGTTTAGTAGGCATGATCTGCCCTTAACAAAGCCGAACTGGGTCGGGTCAAGTGTTTGGAGGTTCCCAATGTTTTTGTTAATGAGTTCCATGATGATGCGCTCCATAGCCTTGCAGACCAGGCTAGTCAGGCTTATGGGGCGATAGTTACCAGGGTCAGTTGTGGCTCCTACTTTGTGGAGTGGAATAACCATTGCTGTGAGCCATTCTATGGGCACATAGCCTGTGGAGAGGCTGAGATTGAACAGCGTGTTTAGGTGGGGGGTTAGTTTGTTCTGTAGTTCGTGCAAGACGCAGACTGGGACACCATCTGGCCCCATTGATGCAGTGTTTTTGGCTTTTGAAAGGGCTGTTTTCACCTGTGCTTCTGTGATTTCCAGGACACTACACTTTTCCGGTATTGTTGTGGGCCCTTTTGAAGGTGAGAGGGAGGTGAAGTTTGCACTGAATCTATCTGCCAGTATCTTGGCAATATCAGTAGGTTCAGTATATTTTGTGCTATTTTGCACTATCTCAGACCATATCTGTGAGTTGCCACTTCGATTTTTGACATAGCTAAAGAAGGCTTTGTGGTTATCTTTCGAGTCCTTGGCTATTTTTCTTTTGAAGTTAGCCTTGGATGATTTTATGAGGGACCTTAGTTTCTTACTGATACTGATCAGGGATATCTTTCCTTCTTGGGATTTGCTTTTTTTCTGAATTAGTTTCCTCCTTTTGTTGTATAACCTGTTTGTGGCAGGGTCCACCAGACTGGTTTCTTTCTCTTAGGGGAGTGAGTCTTGGTTTTGCTAGGGATGGCATGATCCATGCATCCTTGTAGGTGCTCATAGAGTGCAATTGTAAAAGATTCTGCATCTTGGGCAGTGTTGTCCTATAGCGTGGGGGTTGTGAAGTTTGCTTTAGAAAAGTTTTTCACTGTGGTTTCCTTGGTTGGGGTGGTGGTGGGGTGTGGACATCCAGGGTGATTAGTTTATGGTCTGATCTAACCAGTGACGGGTTGACCTCTGGTACGGAGCATCTGTCGCCCATGTTGGTGATGACCAGGTCCAATATGTTGTGGCCTCTGGTAGGGGAGTTTACCAGCTGATCCAGGGCATTTGAGCTGATAAATTCCAGGAAGCGCTGAGCCTGGGAATTTGTACTCAAGTAGTTTTCCCAGTTAATGGTGGGGTAATTGAAATCTCCCAAGATCAGGGTGTTCGGTAGGAACTTCATGTTTTCCAGTGTCTCCAGAAAGGCAGAGTGGTGGTCCTGGGTCATGGAGGGTGATCTGTAGCAGGTCACAATTTGCATTGCAGATTTGTCCGATGTTAGTTGCACATGGATGATCTCAGAGGTATCATGCTGCACCACTAACCTGGAGGTGTGGGTATCCTTGATGAATATGGATACACCCCCTCCTTTTGTGTTTATGTCCATGTTCTGTGGCCAATATGTGTGGTATGAGTTGTAGCCCAGTAGTGCTGGAGTGCTCTCTGAAGCCTTGAACCAAGTTTCAGTTACTGTACAGATGTCGACGTTCTCCATACTTAGGAGTACTTTGAGCGCATGCATTTTGAGATTTAAACTCCTGGCGTTGAGTAGCATAACCCTCAGTTTTTTACTTGTGCTGTTTACGGAGGTGGGTTTGAATTTTGAGCCTTGCCTAAAAAGGCACTATGGGGGCAGCAAGAGCCTTGGCCAGTATTCGAAAGCCAAGGGGTGATAGGTGCAAGCCATCTCTTGTGAAGCAACGCAGCTTGTCGAGCATGTCATCCCAGGCTGACAGACACTGGATCCCCTTTGAATGACACTAGAAGCTTAGCCAATTGTTGAAATTGATCATTTTTTCTTTATATTGAGGTATCATTCTTGGTGAAGGCAGGATGCTACTCAGGGTCATGGTCATACCCGCCTGGGCTACATGATCAGAGAGCTCTTCCATGTCTCTTTTCATGTAGTCCAGGGAGATACATCTCAGGTCATTCACACCAACATGAACAATGACAGAGTCATACTTGTACTTGTTCTGGAGTGACCTGAGTGCTTGTGTTATGTGGCGGATTCTGGCTCCCAACAGGCAGCTAACAGTAACCTTTTCCTTGTCCAGCTTGGTGAATGGGGCGTCAGTGTGCCTGACTATTGAGTCACCTATTACTAGTGTGTTAGGTATGTTATTTTGCCTTAAGGGCTGTGATTGTGCGGCACATTGATTTTGTGTTTTATGTGGTGTCTTGTTTGTGATGGGAGGTGCAGGTTTTGTGGGTGTCTGCTTTGGAGCTCTCTGATGCTTTTGCAGGTTTTTATTTAGAGCTTCCGAGTATGATTTTGTGTATTTATGTGTATCTTTTGCCAGTGCTGGTTTAGTAGGTCTATGTGAGGCTGGAGGTGTGGTGCAAGTGTTAACCTTCTCATCATGACTGTCTATTCCAGTCTTGGGTGGAGATACCTTAGCCTCCAGTTTGGCTGTATAATTGCATCTCTCACATATGTTAGTGTTTTGTGGTAGGAGGAGAGGGCTGTCTGTGTACATGAGGCAGTTGTAACATTGCCTCAGGATACCCAAATTCACCAGCTGGACTGGAGAGTACACCTGAAGTTGCCCTTTGGTCATGCCTGAATAGTAGGGTGAGCTGCTTAGTTGCTTGGTTGGTGAGGGGTGGATAAAGAGCCTTGCCCTGATGGGCAGTCAAGTGTCGGGGTATATTAGTGCTTGCTATTAGGTCTGAGCAAATGCTGGACTATAGGATGCTTTTTGAGTGCTTAGGTTGAGAGTAAGACTAGTTTTAAGTGAAAAACTGAAGAGGAGACTTGGAGCCAGGAATAATTTAACCCTAGCTAACCAGTGCTACCCTGCACACAAAACCATGCAACTCATTTTTTTAAACTACTAAATTGTGGGCTGGAACCACTCCTCCAGGGACAGATGGCTGCTCAAAGTTCCCCTCTCTCACAGGTGAACAGAGAAACTTCCCTCTATCCAAGTAAGGTATGGGCAACTCAGAAACTTGTAACACAGTCCTGAATTCAGCACTAGCCTGAAAACTGGACTATACTAGCTTAGAACAGCGGAAAACAAGAAATGTATTTATTTATTTTTTTTTTAAAAGATAAGGCAAAAACAGTAAAAAGTACATCTAAAACAGCTTTAAACAACCTTTAAAGCAGGAAAACCACAACGCCATGAAAACATCAGTTTGCGACAAGAGTCTGATATAAAAGAAGTTGAGCAAGAAGGAGTGTATAAATATTTGGGAATTGATGAAGGATCAGCAAGAAAACATGATCAGTTGCTCTCACAAATGATAGTGAGTACTTTTGTTTTGATATAATTGTGAGATGATATACAGTTAATGCTGACTAAAGCAGGATTTGTAGGACAGAAGCCAGATACTTAGGATATGTGATTGGGGGAGGGCTAATTAAACCCCACATAGACAAACAGAAGCACTCGGAAACTGTCCTGCACCCAATACCACATCACAAGTGAAGACATTCTTAGGAATAGAAAGTTATTATAGAAAATCAGTACTCTGTTTGCTATCATAACCTGTCTTCTAACCATACTTCTCAACTATACAGATTTTCACAGTATGTCCAGATTTTTGCCTTATATCTTTGTCCATTTCTCATAATATTGTGGTTTACTTAAATATCATCGGCAAATCATTAAGTGTTATGCAAAGGAGAAAGCCAAATTAATCAATGTAAAGAAGACAGCCTCAAAGATATTCAAAGAGAAATACAGGCAAAGGCATCCAGATATGGAAAATTTCACAATAAAATAATATCACAAAGAAGGAATGTAGAAAAGAAGATCAGTAAAGTAGAAGTTAAAAAATAGAAGATGAAGTTATGGAGTGCCTGTGAAGTGAAGGATTTGATGTAGAAGGTCTAACACAGGTTATATCACAGCAGGATGGAGTGAGTCCCCAAAGTAGGGAGAAACAGGAAGATCAGGAAACATCTGAAGAAGAAATATGGACATAGGAAAGAAAAACAGATTTAATGTGGTGTAATATTTATGCAAAGGAGAAAGCAAAACTAACCAATATTAAAAGAGCAGCACCAAAGATATTTTGAAGAGAAGTACAGACAAAGGAATCTAGACATGAAAAACTTTACAATAAAAAAAAATAAGAAGGCAAAGAGAAAAGGTAGGAAAGGAGATTAGTAATGGAGAAGTTAAAGAAATAGAAACTGAGGTTATGGAGTACCTGCAAAGTGAAGGATTTAGTGTAGAAAATCTAATTCAAAAAGCACCACAACAGGACAGAGTAATGGATATCCAAAGTAAGGGGAAACCAGTGGAACAAGAAGGAATTGGTCAGGTGCCATATGAAGATAATTTGGAGCCTTCCCCAGAAAACCAGTATAAACGTTCACTTGAAGCTAGACCGCAAGGGAAGGAACAGAAAACTGTGTAAACTCTGATGCAGTCACTGTTGAGGAGTGATAGGCCAGTGAGTTCCCATATGACAGAGCAACGGATGGCACAGAATGAAATCGATGAGAATGTGCCACAGGAAGATACTATAGAACTTTCTATAGAATGCTCGCAGAAACTGGAAAACAAGGGGTGTGCCCTCGGTTTTGAAGAAAATGAGCTAAGAGAAGAATTGCTTGATTTAATGGACATGGACAGATATATCAAGATCAATGAAAGAAATAGACTGCAGAAGGTTAATAAAACCCAAAAAGTCAGAAGTCTGATAAAATAAATGAACACAGTAATTAGGACTGTTTATAGAGATCCGTGTGATATAACAGAAGTAAACAGGATATATGACTGTGCAGCTAAATTAATAACTGATAAAGTTCTACCACAAGAACACAGGGAAGTGAGGGAAAGGAAGGGGAGAAATCGCATACCACCATGGAAATGTCAAATAGAGAAAACTGTAAAGCAATTAAGACAAGAAGTGTCACTGTTAGCAGACTTTAGAAGAGGGAATAGATCAACAAAAATACTAAGAAAGATAGATGTGATAAAAGCAATGTGCAATATTAGAACAGACCAGGATCTATCATGCACTATCACAAATAACAAACTAAAAAATTCAAAACAGGCAGAGAAACTTAGAAGATACACAGATAAAGATAAAGGAAAAGTGCAAAATAAACGATTTATTGATGACCCAAAAAGGTTTTATAGAGAATTGGAAAATAAGGTAAAAGGGATTGAAAGACCGCCAAAAAAAGAATAAATAAAAATGCAATTTGTCAAAACTTTTTTGGATGATATAACAATGTCCTTTGTTCTTGATAAATGTGCAAAAAAAACCCTTTAAAGCAGGAAAACCACAACGCCAGGAAAACATCAGTTTGCGACAAGAGTCTGATATAAAAGAAGTTGAGCAAGAAGGAGTGTATAAATATTTGGGAATTGATGAAGGATCAGCAAGAAAACATGAACAGATGTGAATAAAACGTAGTAAGGAATACTTCAGAAGATTTAAATTAATCCTGAAAACAGTACTGACATCTAGGAACAAATTCAGTCTATAAAACAGTTTGCTTTTCCTGTCCTAACTTACAATTTTGGAGTGATTGACTGGCCCCAAAACATGTTGGATAGATTAGATAGAAAAACAAGAAGGATGTTTCATGCTCACCAAATGATTTATAAGAATCAGTGCATACCAAAATTATATATTCCCCATTCTGAAGGAAGGATGGGCCTCCTTGAAATTGATTATATGTATTGATCTGTAATTGCAGGACTCCACATGTATCAGCTGACCTCACAAGACTCAAATGTAGTGAATGTTTTGAAACATGAGGAGAATAAATCTAAAATGACTTCTCTGCTTTATCTAGCAAAAGCACATTGGCATCAAGCAGGAATGGAAATCAAACCAGAAGTAGATGCAAATCAGGCAACAACTGAATGTGCCAAAATACAAAAGAAAGAATATAAGGTGAAGGATCAGCTGAGAAGGCAAGAAATGTGGAAAATGCATAAATGTAGTTGCAAGTATAGAAAACTTCTGGAAGAACCTCATGTTGATCAGGAATGGTTAAGGAAAGGGAAATTCAAACCAAGAGATGAACGGTTAATATTGGCAGCTCAAGATGGTGGCCTGACATACACACTGGTTTACAAAGTCCATTGAACATGTGGGAGAAACAGACAAATGTAGGTTTTGTAAAACTGAATTGGAAACAGTTGCACACCTCATTGCTGGTTGTGCCATACTAATGGCAGAAGGACTGTATACTGAAAGGCATAATAATGTGGTGAGACTGTTGCACTTGAGATTGTGCAAACATTATGGTTTTGAAGTGGCTGAAAAACACTAAAGACATGAGCCACAAAACTTCATAGAAAATGATGAAGTCTATATGACATGGGATTATCCATTGCCAACAGTTCAAAAGATAGATGCTAGAAAACCAGATATAGTGGTCCAAGAAAAGAAGACAAGAGTAGCATTTATCACTGAAATTGCCATACCCAGTGACTACAGTGTCTTGCGTACAGAGAAACACAAAGTCATAAAATATCAGGATCTGCAGGCAGAAACAAAAGCAATGTGGAAGAAAAATACCCAGACAGTTCCAATAGTAGTAGGAGCAAGGGGTCTTATAAAATATAATTTACAATCGTATTTGGATATGTTACCAATACATGTAACTTCATACGAATTGCAGAAGGTGTCATTACTGGGCACATTGCGGGTGTTGTGAAGAGACTACTAGTTAACATCAAAGACTGAAACAATACTAACTTCATGAACTTTAATCGTAGTTTGACTTAGGAATGGGATCCATTCCCATAATGTTATTAGAAACCCAAAGGACTTGGAGAAATTAAAAAAGAGGTTGAAATCAGAAAATAAAGACAGACATTTAAGTTTAATACTTCATACCCTTAAGAAAATTCATGCTAATGCAAAACCTGTTGTTATATCGAGTTTGCAAGAGCAATGTTTAAAAATTATCCCTATTTTGGGGCCTTTGTCCCCCCATTATTGAGAGCTTTGTCCAAATTTCTTGCTCTAAGAGATTGAGGGGTGTGCCTTAACATACTGTACAAAAGTTAAGGCACCTATGCAGATAAAGTGAACCATAGAAGTACATGAGAATTCTAATCAACTGAATGCTATATTATGTTCACAGCCTATCTTTGGTTCCCCTGACTTTACTAAATCCTTCATTTTAGAAACTGATACACTGATAGTAGGGTTTCAAATTGTTTTATTTCAGGAAGCAGGGAACAAGAAATGAACAGACTGCTTTCTAGGTAGGCAGCTAAGTTAGGCTGAGAAAACATAATGTGCCATGGAGTACAAATGCTAAGTAGGCATTAACTTTATTACAATGGTTTACATTATATTATGCTATTTCTGTTTTTTACAGTAATAATAATATGTTTTCTATACATATCATCATAGATTTTAATAAAGAATATGGTATATATGCTGCATATCAAAAATGACATTTCAACATGTCAAATAGCCAGTATGCTGCAACGATGGCTCACCAACACAGAACACAGATTATATACTAAACAAAACTGGTTATGGGACTGGAATAACCCATTTCATTCTTGTGATTGTTGCCATTTCTGTGCCCAGTTGTAAAATGAGAGTGACAAAGTACATGTACATAACCTGGTATTGATATCCCTTTGTACATGCAACCTTTGAATGGGTACATATTAACCTAATTGCAGCTATATCCTGATGAATAACTGTCTTTCCCTCAATGAAATAAGGGGTATTGCACTGATTCAAGTGTAGTTACCATCTCGAATACCCAGAACATTTGTTTTATGTTTAATATAATTTTAATATTATTTTATTTTCCAGAGGTTTAACAGATGGTATCATAGTCATTTAGCATATCTTATTTTACAATATTTTGGAAATCTGTCTCCAGTGCCCATGACCTTAATTTAAGGTCACATTATTTTAAATTACAAAGCAAACTTACAATGCATGTAATCATTCTTCTTACTTGAACCAAACAATGTTTTTTTTCAAACGGAGTCCATTTCATCGTTATACCCATTTTAAATATTTTGCCAAACATCATATGACAATATTCCATCAACAAACTAGTCTACATACAAATAAAAGTCCATCAATATTTTAATTTTGAAGTTTAGAAGATGTCATTCCATAAAGCTCATAGTGTTTCTTTTAAATTTAAAATGCATTTAATATTAATATTTCCATTTAACTCTGGCCATTCATTTATATTAAACAAGAAAACCAATTATGCAAGCAGGAACCCAGACTTTCATAATTCACGGACAAACATGATTCCGAGCAGTAGAAGCATCTCATTTGTACACCGTATCACAGTTAGGGCAGATTGGGAGTAATGTGTCTTTTAAATTATGGCCACTCATTTCAATTTTGGCAAAGTAGCTAGACTGCTAAATACCACCATAAGTGTTGCACGTTTTTATCTTTTTAAGGTAATTCCAGATATCCACTGGAGCCATAAGTTATGACACCAGTGAGAAATCCAAGCGGTGCTGCAGAGAAGACATATATTTCTGCCCAAGACCCATTTACTGCCTGCATTACAAGTTTGCATAAATAGTAGTAGTAGTATTTGCTGAGAAAGATATGTGTAACTTGAAATATTATCTGTAATGCTAAAATCTAAAAAACTTGGTAGATATCACCGCTTGTTCCTAAATTCATTTTCTTGACTAAACGAAACAGAAACTTTTTAAATACTACACAGGCTGTGCTATGATTAACAACACATTATTAATATGTATATGTTTTATGTCTAATGTCATACACATGCTCACATATCCTAGTCATTATTCACCAAGTGATTTGTTTCTACATAGAAAGCACTATAGGTAAAAAACATAGCTATGTAAATGATGTCATAAGTCATCATCATCAGCCCCCTTTTTCCCATTTTTCTACATGGAGTCAGGGAATCGTGTTAACTGTCACTAACTCTCTCAATTCAGTGCCACACTTCTGCCTTTTTCAGCACTTATGCCTGACTGTCACAGATCTTCTTTCACACAATCCATCCATCTCTTTGCTGGATGCCCCCACTTCCTCTTACCTTCTTCCTGTCTGTCCCAAATCTTCCTTACCAGATTGTCTTCTGCTTTTCTACATGTGTCCAAACCACCGTGATCTGTTCTCTTTGATATTTTCTGCAATTAGAACTACTTTGGCTTCGGCTCTTATGTCCTAATTTCTTCATCTGTCCTACAGCGTGCATCTTATCACCTTTCTCAGGCACTTAATTTCCATCACATCTAGCTTCTTCAGCTGTTCTGCCTTTACTGCCCAGATTTCTGCACCATACAGTAGTACTGGTCACACCGCTGTCTTGTACAACTTACTTTTCAGCTTCTTTGGCATTCTTCTGTCATAGAATACACCTGATACTCTATGCCAGTTGGGTGCAGCCCCTCTGATTCTAACTTTGACCTCTTCATTCAGACTACCCTTCTCAACTACTCCTCCCAGATACTTGAAGCTGTTTACCTGCTCCATTGTCTTCCCTTCTATCTCTATTCTCAGTTTCTTCTTCTGAAGAAGACACCATAAGTGTTGCACATACAATCTCCATATATCATATAATCTGCAGTATCAGACATAGCGTTATCGAGCACCTCTTGGCACCACCTTCATGCATGGTGCTTAGCCTTTTTTATGAGAGGTAGATTGGTACAGAAGTTCAAGGCAATGTGCTGTTATATCTAGACACTGCAGATTTCTGGGATTTGATTATATTTGCCTACTATCTGTCTCTGAGCAAGTGACTTGAGAAGACATTGCTCCTGGGTCACTACTGAAAAAATAGATTGTATCCAGTGGATTTATCCATTTAGAAATATATTTTATAAATAATCATTCAATGTGCTTTGTAAACATTGACATCTGCAGATGCAGATATCCGTCATGTGATCGCCATGAGTATGATCAGCTTCCGTAACCTGTACTTTCAGTACAGGAGGTTCAGAGATGGTGTGTGCACTGCAAATTGCAACATTAGTGACCACTGAAACTGCCCCTCAGAAGTATGTGTGCAGAGATCACATACACCAGTGCACTATCCAAAAACATTGGGCATAACTCTATTGTCAGTATCAATGTCAGACTGAAAGATATGCCCTGCATGTCTGGGGCTGTTACCTAAATGTGTGTAGCATCATGTGACACTGGTCTCACTGTCACAGCTGACACCATCACATTACTCCTGCTGTTAACAGATGTGCATGACACACTGTTGTCATAATAGGTGTACCTACCACAATCTTTTTTTCCTAAAATTCAGGTAAGTCACAGCATCTGCATAACAACCATAAAAGAAACACCAGTAGTCATATTGTTGGTAAGTGGAAAAATATTTCTTTTTATATTGTTTTTAAGTAGTCATTCATTACAAAATGTATTGCTGAATATGTAACATTTTTTTGTTTTGACCCACCATTTCTTTTTTCTTTTTACTCAGAAATGACATAACAATCTTCGGTTGACACCGAGATATACATGAGCACATAATGTTTCATGGAAACTAAAGCCATGATGAAATGGAACGGAATCGGTACTCATCATATTAGTTTTAAGTAGTTATTTATGCTAAAATGTGTTGCTGAATACATAACATTTTTGCCCCCCTTTCTATTTCTTTCTTTCTTTCTTTTTTATTTTTTAAGGTAATGCCAGATATCCACTAGAGCTATGACTCATGACACCAGTGAGAAATCCAAGTGGAGCTGCAGAGAAGACATATATTACTGACCCAGACCCGTATTGTCATCCAGAGGGTCTTCGGCTTCCTGACAAGCCATTTCAGATAGGTATGAGGATGAGTCTGTCTGGGAGTAGCCTTCAGTATAACCCACCTACTGCATGCAAGATGTTTACTGCCTGCATTACAAGTTTGTATAAATAGTAGTGGTATTTGCTTAGAAAGATATGTGTAACGTCAAATATCTGTAATGCTGTTGTGTTAATGCAAAGGAAGTCAGAAACATATGTATACAGATACATGCACCAATCTTATATGATGATTATGTTTAAAAAGCTATGATGATTACATATTAACATAATCTTCTGAATGAATGCAAATGAAGCATATGTATACTTAATAAACTCCATATATAGCTCTGTAAAGGAAAGACATACATGTGCAAGATAAGAAGTACATGTTCAGGTATTTATACAGACTGAAAAAAAAAGTTTACAGATACACATAGTAATTTAATTTATCATTGCATAAACTGAATTACTATTTAGATTAGATGCAGACAGTTTTGGTAAATAAACTATTGTTTGTGTAGGGCACAGAATTATTAATATGCCAATTACTTAACATGATTATTTTCAGTACTTCCATATTATCACAACCAGATTTGTAACCTAGTATAATTCATAATGTGATCACAAAACCACTTCATCTTTAAGTCGAAAGGGGTGTCTAAAGTCTTAACTGCTATTTTGTCACTTTGGGTATGAGATGTAGAAAGAGGAACAATGGCAAAGTTCCTCTTCCTGGGCAGCGTCCTTTCCCGCTTTGTGTCTGCAATGTGGTTTGCAATGGTACTGTAGGCTGTTGGTTTTTTGTGATTACTGGAAACACAGGGATTTAGGTTTCATGGTCAATGGTTTGTAGAAAAGACATGATGTGTGCATGTCTGCCAGTTTTACATGTGTGAGATCTTGCCCATATATTTGCGTGTGTGTGTGTGTGTGTGTGTGTGTGTGTGTGTGTGTGTGTGTGCGTGCGTGCGTGCGTGTGTGTGTGTGTGTGCGTGCGTGTGTGTGTGTGTGTGTGTGTGTGTGTGTGTGTGTGTGTGTGTCTGTGGTGTGTTTTTTCAGCTTACTAGTTTAGGACTATTGTTGATGGTATTACATGTGTCTATGCTGTGTTGTCATTTGGAGAGATTGGAGTGCACAGGGCATAGTATAGCTCGCCTTTGTGTCTGCTACTACATTTAGACAAACAAAACCAAGCAGCAGGACTGCATCTTCCATCCATGGTGTGGCATATGATTTATTTGCACATTGAGTGAGGTTACTGTGTTGAAAAGCCAGACACAAGGTGTAGGGCATTTGGCAGTATTCCATGTAATGTTGTTAGAACAATGACTTAAAGATGGGATAGAGAGGCTACCAGCTGCATTTGCACAATCATGCCAATTGCTATGAAGTGACGTTTGAACTGGTTTTGAATGTCATTTTGTAGTTATCAGTCTAGTTACTTTGCTGAAATTAAAATGAGTGCCCATCATTTGAAAGACAGATTACTGCCAATCTGCCCTATTTGTGGTATGGCGTACAAATGAGATGCTTGTCCTGCTCGGAATCTTATTTGTCGCGAATTAAGAAGGTTTGGGCTCCTGTTTGCATTAATATGAAAAATCAAATCTTTTATTATTTAAATCACTGAAAACACTCAGTTGTTTAGGGTTCAGTCCAAATAAATGACAACCTTTCTTAGATGCTGGAGAACTGTCAAGAGGTATCGCTACTTACATATTATTGAATGGTTTGGAATCTGGTTCCGATAATACATAAGTACCTTGTTTTTTACAAAAGTAATGTAAATGCACTTGCAGCATAGCTGAATTCTCATTTAGGCACCAAACCCTAGTTAAAATTAAGGTTTGGGGAGAGGGTGGGGTGTTGTGCCAAGTGAATGACGAAGGAATACTTTACTCAGATATGAATAGTTCTTCAATAGCTATCAAATCACTCACATATGTGTAGCAAAAGAAATACAATCTTAAATAAGTTGCTACATTTGTCTGTGTATAAATAACTTCTACCTGAATACTATGTTACATTCATACCATAGTATTTTGAAAACAACATTCCGCTCACATTGCATAAATTTCTTTTTAATGTGCATTAAAGAGAAAATTGTCACACTGTAAGAATTCATAAAGTCAAACCTATGTAAACCAAAACCAAAAAAAAAAAAAAAAGAAAAGATGAGGTCAAGTGCTGCAGTGAATGCATTCCCCTGTATATATGGGGAAAAACTGAAATAGAGGTAAACAAGAATTGTCTGATGTCTTCTCTTTACAGCTGGTAACAAAAGTCAGCAGGAATGAAGTGTAGCTGTTGAATCTGCTGGTAAGTTATGACTACAAGTCCGTACAATAATATTTGTTTAACTGAGTCAGTCGTGGGCATTCATTACATTACTGAAACCAAGACTGATGTGCATGTCAGCACACAAGTGCAGCATTCTGTCTTAAACTGTTCCAATGTGTATAGAAAGTATATCCTACTCACTTGGGTCTATGTTGCTTGATCAAAATCTCACAATCTTGATCAAGCAACATTGAAACCCATTAAAGTGAAAGTGCACTAGATCGAAAGAGCACTTTCGCAAAAGCTGGTTCTCCGAACTGGAAAAAAACAAAACTGCTTTAAACAGTATTTTGCAGGGAGGCAAACCCCCCTTCACCCATCATGTGGGGGGTTGCACCCCCCTACTTAAATATACTAACACCAAGATCGCACTACAGTGGGCAAAAGGATATATTTCCTTATCCCTGCTGTAACACGCTTCGGAAAACCGGCTTTTGCAAAAGTGCACTTTTGATTTAGTGCACTTTCGCTTAAATGGGTTTGATCTTCTGGTTGTCAACAAACTGAGTTTTCGATAATCAGAAGGACAACCACTCACTTTAAACAAATGCAGTGAAATTATTGCATTATGCTAAACAAGACAGAGAGATATTTGTGAGTATAACTGCAGTAGTCTGTTTTAACCCGTGTTCTTTAATGATTATAAGGAAATATTTTTAGAGCATTGGACCTGAAAGAACTGCAGTGAAATCATGCTGCAAGTAAATACAATGCTTATGTTAAAATAAACTGCATTATTCTGGCTTTAAGTGATTAGCTGTAATATTTATAAATGGTGTTTGTACTTAGAAACATGTACAGAACTTGAGAGGAACACACTGTCCTCCCAAGTGCTCACAAGCACTTCCGAAATGAATTTATCTGAAGTATGCATAAGCACTGATTAAATTCTTCTTCCCAAGTACAAAAGCACTTCCCAAATGAATACTCTCATTTTATGCATAAGCACTTCCCATAGAAAAGTTTTACTTCAATAAAGATTAAAGTACAATGTAAAATTGTTTTAAGAAATTAAATGGCATACGGCATGATAAGTGGATTTACTGTGTATTTTCTTTTTGCCTTCCCCCCTTTTACTTTGTTTTTATTATTTTAAATACACATTTATTTATTTATTTTACTTTTTTTACACATTCAAATCCCTCAGGGGTGGCCCAGGCATGTACCTCCCAGGTTAGGCAGTGCTTAACCTCTGTTCTTCCAGGAACATCCTCAGAGGGTTAGGGCATTGGCATTAATCCTACAGGCACCCTGGCATATGCAACCTGGAAAGCCTCACCAAAAGTAGTCTTCAGAACATGGTATAGGATATGCTGGAGAAAGTAGTGGACAGATGGAGCCAGTCTATCAAAGCCTCTATCCAGCATGTTAAAGATACTCTCTCACAGCTGGTGCCACCCACTGTAGCAACACAGGCCCCAACTCCCTCAACATTGGGGTCCTCTAGTGCACCACCATCTTGGAGGTTTTTGAGGATCCATGGACTGAGGACTCTTGCACCATCTCTTCCTCAGCCCTTCTTCCCTTATCCTTTGTCTGTTACCCTCTTACCTATTGCCCTTCCACATTACCATATGTAAAAAAGAAGTTAAAAAATAGGAGGTTCTATCTCCCAACAAAAACATCGTGCCCCTCTTCCAACATCCTCCAGCCCAAACCACCTTGATGTTTTCCATGTGTGTTGCCCATTTTTCATCTTTCCTATCTTCTTCTTTTATATTCTTTGATAAAACCATCAGTGTCCACATAAGGATATGCCTATATAAAGCATTATAAACCCCTTGATTTTATAAAAAAAACATCTGCTGTAAATACTGTGCAGTCTGCAGCTTGCCTAATTATACCTTCCAAGTGAGTCTGTGCTTAGCCATTCTTGCCCACAGTACATAAACAAGTGAAGTAATACTAAGCTTTAGGGTTTTACATACTAATTCTCAAGTTCTTAATGGTGAATTTTACATACTTTTTGCTTTTGCCATAAACTGGTATGTTTTTAGAAGATCTTTGCTTATGCTCATTCATTGCAAATGACCAACGCTGATTTACATCTCTGTCTAGTGGAACTTCTCATAGATAACATCTAGGCTTGTGTGAAGTCCCAGACTATGAACAACAGCCTTAGTTTAAATTCATATCTGGCAACATTAACCAGTACATTTAAATGCATAATGTTTAAAAAAGCACACAGTTGCATTGTGTAGTGCTTTGCACAACACTGCTCATTTCTGAGTACTCCCTTTGATTCAGCATTAAGATAAAAATCTCAGTAAACAAATATCTTCCCTGAGCATCCCATGCGGTATGGAGAGTCTACAGTACTTCAATCTCCTGAATAATCCTCATGAGTTCTTCTGTCCTTATGTAGTATCAAAACACATGGTTCCAGTCAGCAGAGCCACACCTATGGTGGCACAAGGGGAACAGCTGCTCTAAGTGCAAGTTGTGTTAGGGGACACAATAGAGAAGTGCTGTGCCGTGGTGGGGTAAACTGCCATACTGGCATGCATTCATGAAGCCAAAAGGATACTGCAGCTTCAAAGATGAAGGAATGTTGATGCAGCCTTTGTGCTTGTTGTGAAGGTCAGTGTGTGCTACTAACTGTAGCAAGGTACATATTACACCTGTAGAAATGAACTTGCTACAGCTACAGCAGCATGAAGGATGTATTTTTTTGTTTTGTTTTTTTTGCTTTATTCCTCAACTCTGGGTTGAGGGGCACCAGTCCGGGGTACTGTGTGGACAAGATAAACTAGCAATGGTACTGCCAATCAGTGTCAGATTAAATATACCTTTAGCCTGGCCCTGTTTTTGATGCATGTCTCCTCAAACTTCTAAATTTGGACCACTCATAAATAAAAATGCTTCTCTGAACTCACCTTCTTGATTCTTTTAAACATACACCAATTGATGTGATTGTTTTAAATTATACTTCCTGTTTGATAAGTCACAATTTGGTCATGTGCGTTTATTTTAAATGTGAGTAGTCCTGCATACAACGATATACTATTTTGAAAAGAATTCTGGTATTGTAATAGACATTGTACTGAATCCTCTTTCATGTGAATCCACAGTAAAGAAGTTCCATAACAATATTGTGGATGCCTATATTGCTTTAAAGCTTTTTTTTTTATAGGTCCATAGGTTCTTATTAAGCTTATGGTCAAAGGAGACACATTATTTATGAACTTATCTAAAGGTATGTTAAGATAACATAGCTTGCAAATGAACTGTGCAACTCAGCTTGCCTGAATCATAGGAAGCCATCACAGACTATCATCAGAGACCTCAAAGGAGAAGATCAAGAAACAAAGCCACATCACCCAGTATGATTGGAGGACTAACAACTTTTCTCGGCATGAATATCCCCAGGTCACATCAAAGATTACTCTGAAATCAAGATTATTATATTCACTGTCTTTGTTGCCACAGTCAAGCTCTTTTTACATGGTCATGCTAGATTCCTTTCCAAAGGCTTGCACACATTGATTACGGTATGAGCAAGTGAACTGTGCAGCATAACTTGCCTGAATCATGCTACAATACTAGAATCTAATCAGTAATGCATAGAATTCACTACTACATTCTTTTCATATGTTATAGATATTCACTGTAAGATCACTACATGCAAATAGAAAAGGCTTCTCTCCAAGCCAGCACAGATACTAACCCTTTGCATACATTTATTCATTTCTGGAAAACCTTTTTGTAGACACACCAGTGGATGATTCTTATGTCTCGACTGTTATGGGCTTTTGCATAGCTTCTTTTTCTGCTAGTCTTTTATTTATGCTGTACATATTTACTTCACCTGCTGGACAACTAGAGCACCATCTAAAATTTAAAGAAAAGGGGTGCGTGATATTGGCATCCCTCTTATCTATGCATAAATGCCAATATCACCCCCTTTTTCTCCTGAAACGTTACATGTCTTCCCTATTGGTAACAGTTAGAAGCATAGTTAACCATAGTATAATCAGAGAACTGAATATTATAAAGAGCAATTCTTGACAGGAGTTACATTTACAGACATAATTCTAAATAATTCTGCAGTCTCAGATGGTATGTTTGCAATACTATTCAATAGTTCTGTAAGGTTCAGCATGCCAAATATTAAGCAACTACAACAGCGAGTCTATTTTGACCTTGATTATTTACAGTCCCTATCTTTTGCATTTGAATATTTCTTTGCTTACTTAGCTTACTGAACTATTCAGCTTGTTCATAAAATATTTCCAACATAGCTTTGAGAGAAGACAAAGAATAGAATGCAAAGCATCCATTCATTCTAGATCTTCAGTTCATTCCGAATTCCTTTTACTATATAATGGATATGAAATTAAAAAAAAGCTGTTTCTGCCACCCACAGAGTGTGTGTGTGAGACACAAAAACCTTTCTCAATTTGTTCTTTGCCTAGAATTTAATTATGTATAAAGCTGTTGAGTTACTCTGTCTGCACCCCTGAGACCCATCCATCCTTTCTGCCTTCCCCATAGAAATGAACGGTGATGTCTTCCCATACCTCTCAACCATACCAACTTCCTTGGTATTTAATGCTTTTGAGGGCAAAATAATAAGGTGCCATGAATTTCTGAGTGGCCCATTCAATTCCCGATTTTTTTTTTTATTTACAATTTTATGTTATGGCTGATGTAATCACACATTGCCAGTGTATCCTACAATGTCATCAATGTGCAGGGGAATGTGTGATGACATCAGCTTCATGAGGCAGTGCCTGACTGGCCAGTCAGACTCAGAGACTGGGGCAGGAAACTAAAAAAAATATAAAAACAAATTTCAGACTTCAGACATTTTTTAGAGCCATAGCACAGCCTGCCCATGAGTGACATGGAGCACAGCCAACCAAACAGCGAAGACATCACGTCAACAGGATGAGGACCACTTGATTGATGATCTGCCAGCCGTGGACTGTTTCTGTTTTAGATCATGTTGTTCAGGATACTAGCCGACTCTTCTTTACTGTGATGATGCAGTGGCTTCCAGTGCTTGCCCTGAGTCTATTCATTAAGCATCCCTGATGACAAATCTGTTTGGACATAATTTCAAACCACAAAGTTCAGCATGTACACATCGGCAATCACAGCTTTTAGGTGTAGTATATTATTTCTTTTCTATTTATTTTGTGTGAATGCATACATATAGATATGCGGTTATGTTTTAGAAATGCACTGTTGTTGGTCGGAGATGTGTACTGGACATTCCATGTGTTTATTTGTGTATTTGCTGCAGGTCACAGTGGGAATGCTTATAAAGCTCACATATAGTGACCAAGTCTGAAAAATGCAGTTGGATTTTAGTTGTGCTTTTTGAATATCAAGACTGCAAATACTATATATTTTTTTAGAGTGTAGTGCGATTATTTGTTATCATGCGGAAAGCCACGTGTGCACAGAAATAATCGCAATTACATTAAGTGTTTTGATGTGTGATATTTGTGCTATTAATGAAACAATGTTTTCACCCTAGAGTACTGATTAGTGTGTTTACTGCGATCCACGTGCTCATGCTTATTACAATTTTGCAGTAGTTAATGTATTATGCTTCACCGAAATCTTCATGTCTTGGTGTATAATGTAGTATAATTAATTAGTCCTGACCTGTGGTAAGTGCATTATGATCACAGTGCCATTACATCACTGCGCTATAATTATTACACCCAGCTTGCTGACTCATTGTGTCAGCATTTGTCCCAGTGGCAGGTGGACTGCAGTGCTGCTTTAAAACCAACTTTATTAGAACCCATTGTAAGGTGTCAAAACCGGGGTACTGTGAACGAGGACTTCAGAATGTGACAGAATGCATTTCTTTTCTATTCTTTTTCTCAGATCAGAACAAATTGTACGTTAGAAACAAATTCAGTTAGTTTGCTTAATGTAAAACAGTCTGTGTTTTTTATGTGTTACCTTATTTTCTTTTAACTACTAATTGGTATTGTGGGAGAACAGGTTTTGTCTTGAGGTATTGTCTCACCCTATTGTGCTTATGCCACTATACCTGTGCTGTGTTTAGTTTTTGTTATCATTATGGGAAAACAGTTTAGAAATTACTGATTTGTGTTGTTTTTGCATAAGTTTAAAAGCATATTTACATTAAAACTATTAACTCATTCTTTTTCATAGTCACATCTCTTAACTGCTGTGATTTTGTCATAGTGATATGATTCTTGTCATCACGTTTAGCTTTCTCCTCTTAGATTTTCTTAAATTTCTTCATAAAGTTTAGTCTGTTTTAAGTATTAATGTTATTAAATAACTGAGTTAAGGTCATACAAAGATTTCCAGTTACTAAATACACGTGGTCTACTTAAAGTCCTGGTATGCTGCATACTTCTCAATCTGTCAGAGCAGGAAATCTGGACAGAGTCAAAAATAATGGTGAGGCAAAGGCCTCAAAATTAGGACAGATTTTAAATATTACTCCTGTAAACCCAAATAGTTGCTAGAATAACAGGTTTTGCATTATTATGTATTTTCTGAGAAAAATGAAGTCTAAAATCCAAAAGTCTGACATTATTTATTATTATTTAGTGGCTTCAATCTTCATGTTGGTATCCCAAAATCCATTGGAGTGGGCGGGGTTACATGATTATGTATGTAAAGTTTATGTTAATCACTATCCAGATTTTTGGCCAGTTGTACCTACTTTTCATGGGACTTTGTCCTGATTTTGATGTTTCCGGGTTAACAGGTATGTGTCTTCCTTCAGCAATAGCAGCCTAAATCACATTGTGACTACCCCATGTCCTACTATGCATGCCAGTCTGATCTGCATTATATGCAGAGTCCATTGGTACTTAATATCGTTAAGGGAGACTTCTTAGATATTTTGAGAGTGTGCTGCCGCTTAGTAGGTTTATCTTCACAGGCTGATTTTTACCCTTGACTCATGTTTTGGCATGATGCTGCTATTTCATTTAATGAAGTATCTGATATTGGTCTAAGATGTCTTCACTAACAAATAAAAAGGGCAACGTTTTAATGTACTATGTTGTACACACCAAATGACTGCAGTGCTATAAGGATTCAGAGAGTTACAGCAAAACTCAGCCTCACTCATGGGCTGGAACTCCTGATGCAGTTCTTTGCAAAACTGGAGGTGAGATTTCAAAGCTTGAGATTACACCTGCTGAAATTTCTGTAACATATCTGCTATTGGTTCATTTTAGACTGCTTCTTTAACTCACCTGGGTAGCACAGGAGGTTATACTCCTTGTGTGTATGCTTGTGTGTGTGTGTGTGTGTCTTTGTGTGTGTGTGTGTGTTTGTGTGTGTGTGTGTTTGTATGTACGTGTGTTTTGTGTGTGTGCATGTGTGTGTGTGTCTGTCTGTGTGTGTGTGTGTGTGTGTGTGTGTGTGTGTGTGTGTGTGTGTGTGTGTGTGCGCTTGTGAGTGCGTGTGTGTGCGTGCTTATTTGTGAGTGTGTGTGTGCATGATTTTGTGTGTGATTATTTCAGAAGTGATGTATTTGCTGGGGATGATACAAGAAAACATAACAGTAGATTTTATAATGCTAGAAATGATGTAAGGAATTACTGGATTTGGAAACAGGCCCCACTCACAACTCTGTTCTTCCACTGTCAATGCCAGGAAATGTTCCATATAGGAGAGTGGTATCAATATTTCTCTACTTGACATGTTTAAAAATGTCTGTTTGTCTATCTAGCCAACTAGCCATATAAATGCCTATTATTGCTCCTTTTATTTATTACTTTTTATTAAATGTTTATTTAATATTTGTGTGTGTCAAGTCATGGTCTGGCAGTCTGAAATGCCCTTATATTAATATGCCACTGTTTCCAGTCTCTTAACCTATCCTTTCTTTCTGCCTTAATATGGCAGAAAAAACAGGGCTACTACCCAGGCCATTGCCTATATGAGTTGGCTTCTGGTAGCAGCCTAGTGGGATAAAGAGATGGTAGGGGAGAGAACAGAGTGCTGTGACAGTAGTCACTTATCTATCTCTTATTTTTTTTTAATTTTTCCATATATTTTGGGTTTCTAGTAACACAGTATAAATGGATTCCCTGGACTAAATTACAAAATTGAAATACAAAACGAGCGAACTCTCTTTAATCGAACACTAATGATCAAAAACCAAAAAAATATCAAATGTACAGAATAGCGATTTTTTTTCCCAGGGGAAAAAATTGCTGCTCCAAAAACAAAATTCAGAGACAAAGTAAAGTGGGGGGCTTTGCCCCCCCCGATGTGGTTGGCTGTGCCCCCCACCCCCCCTACTTAAATATACCAACTCCAAGATTGCACCACAGTAGAAGAAATGGCAAAGTCCCGACAATGGCCCAGCGATTTTTTCCCTGGGAAAAAAAATCTCTGTTCCATGCATTCAATACTTTGTGGTTTTAAGCATTACTGTTCGATTAAAGAGCGTTCGCTCCTTTTGTGTTTCAATCTTGTAATATAGACCCAGACTGCATCCCTGAGTAAGGGTATCACTAAAATTCATGGAATTAGTATTGCTGCAGTCAGCCACTAATGTTTGCAAAAGTGCCCTTCTCAGCACCCACAATGTACAGAGAATGGCCTCCTTCTCCAGTTCATATGGAGTTTACATGTATTGGCATTATGTGTAAAAAGCCTTTTTTATTAGGCTGGTTGCTTCTACTGCTATTGGAACTATATTGGAACTATCTGTAAATGTTTATTCCATAATACTCTGTTTTCTGCTTTCATATCCTCATAGTGCATAACCTTGTGGTTCGCAAAATAAGGATGTTTTAGTTGTTTTTCTTTTCTGCTTTTCCCAGTTAGAGGTCGCTGCAGCAGAACTCCGGTCTGCTAATGATTGGCAGTATATTTTTATGGTGCTGAGTTGCCAGCCTGACGTCCAATCTTCAGTGAAGGTACACCCATTCGCGCATGTCTTTTGAACACCACTCGACCGCAAGGAGGACATACAGACTCCACATAGAAGGCACTCTAGCTGAGCATTGAACAGGAGAACCTCTTGCTGTGAGGCAACAACGCTACCGCTGCACCACCATGGCTTGATATTTCCGTGACTAATGTTACTTTTGTCCTTTTCTTCTTTAACTAGTATATCTGGTTCTTATGTTTCTACTTTCCTAATTGTTGATATTAGATGATCTCATATAATCATCACTTCTTCATTTTCAGCAATTATTTGTAGTTCATTTTTGCAATATTTCTCAGCAACCTGTATATTATAATGTTCACACAGCCCATAATGTAACAGTTTTGTAATTTTTTTCTGCCTTTCAGCATGCAAAATCCTCATCCATAAGTATATCACAACCAGCAACAGTAAGGAAATGCATATATCTTGTTGAGTGAAAAAGTAAATCTCCTGCAGACACCAAAGCAGTGATGAAAAGAAACAGCTTACAAGGGAGTAGCGTGTGTCTGGGTTACTTTACCCACTGAAATAGATGACATCTCCATGAACCACACATTTCATATCCTCACCTTGGGTGCTGCTGGACATGTGCAGTAGGAAGATATTGAGCCTACGAAAAAAATTCTGTTAATGACTATCTGAGAATTAGCCATGCTACTTCAAGCTATTGCCATGTGCTGGAAATGAACAGACATACCAGCAGCAGTAAATCACATGGTTAAGAAACATGGGAGTGAACAAAAGGTACATAAAGTTTATCTTCTTCTTGTCCAACAAAGAGAGAGAAAGCTGTCAGGTATGTTTTGACAAATTATGCTGGTATTAGAAATTACTAGTGTAACAGTTACCATGCAACGTTTTCTTCTGTATGGTACTGAATCATTAGCTGCCTGCAGGACTAAGCTTCTAGTCTCTTTTTCTCAATCACCCTCTGGAACCTTCACCCAGTCTCAAGAATGTCTCTGATACAGAATGCTTCCATCAGGCTAAAATAAATCAGATCTTCCCATATCACAACAAAAAGTTCACAGTTGTGGCTTTTAGAGCTTTAAAAAGTATATTATCATTTATTAGCTGGCGTTAAAAAGAGTAAACAAAAGTTAATAAGAATGGCGAGAACAAATTAGTTTAATCATGGAAAACTGGGTTCATTAAATAAAAGGCCAAGCATAAAGCTTGGATGTCCAAGAATAAAACCAACTTTCCAGCAAATGGCTAAAGCTTCAGATTTATTTATTTATTTAGTTTACTCTTTTGGCCCAGACCACTTTGGCCATTGAGACTATCTGCCTGTCTTTTCTGCTGGCATACTCATCTCAATGGCAGGACAGACTCCATGGACCACTTATACCCTTAGGGATAAGTGAAGTCATACCAGCACAGGTGCTATCATCCTGTTGGAGACTGAAGCTTTTGCTTCAATACTATCATGTTTACCTATGTGAGCCAGTGACACCTCTGTGTTTGTGTCCTGAATAGGCACTGCATATGCTGCCACTTCAGTGGGTCATATAAATCCACATATGACCCACAGCTTAAGGAAAACTGTCTTCATTGTCCTTATCTTCTCTAGTGAAGCATTCAAATAAAGCAGATATTTCCCAGGGTGCACCTCTTTCTTAATGAAGGAGGAGAGTAGGCTGAACCCTTCATTTTTGTCCTGGCCCCAAATTAGCATATCCAGCACAGGGTCTGCTGTTAAATCCAAGGTCATCTGAGTCTTGTTATGGTTGCATCGCTCTACTCTATTATCTTAAATCATGCTCCCTGTGCCTCTCTATTTATTTATTGCAGCAATCTCATTTCATTAAAGAAATTAATAAGTGTCAGTGACAGTACCTGCTATTCACCTTCACATGTAAACATTTCTCTCTATAAGGCACTTCTACAGTCCCATGTAATGCTTTCACTTTTCCTACTTATTGTAGAAAGTCTACTTCTTTATTCTCCCTCACTGATTGCAGCATCATCCTAATAGGTTGACTCTTACTTTTTGAATCACATCTGAGCATTACTATATGCATCCAATGTTCACATCCTTTCATGTGAAGGGTCTAAGTTGAAATACGCAGTATATTTTCAGTATTCCTACACACCTGCCTCTTTTTCTCAGGTAGTCTGCCAATTTATTTTCTATTTCATTTCATTGTTGTATATTTGTTGTGCTTTAACTCTACAAAGACTAAAGGATGCCGTGGTTCATCTCACCATCCAAGCAGTTATTTCACTACTGTTTTATACATCAGCACATGTAACATCATAACATAAGTCTTGTTTTACCTCTGCTGCAATACATAGATACAAAGTATGGTTTTCACTATTGTATCATGTATGCTGTCTTTAATATTGTTTTGCACTCACTCTCTGTGTAGTTCACACTTTATGTCTTTCATTTAATAATTCACACTATACACCTTATTCTGTTCTATATTCACAAGGTTTCCACTCTGTGAATGCTTATAAATATGGTTGTAAGGTCTTACTACTCAGTCAGTGGTATATCATCTGTTGTCCATACCCTTTTGTCTTCTGTCCTGCATGTTATAAGCAATGGGTAGTTGAACCTTGTGTGTCCCATTATGATGTAGGTGGCATCTGTGCATTTGGCCATAATGTTATCACTAGTAACTTAACACCTCATGCCTGAGATCTCTGTTTGAGATTTTGATTAATTATCCAATGTCATCATCTTCTATTATGCTTACCGTTTCATTTTTGGTGTAATATATCTGTTTTCTTGTGAATGAAGTTCTGTTTCATGTATCATTGTATGCCTTCTATAGAAAGATGTCCACATTTTAGCATCACCTTGGTCTGTGCCTTACACTTAAGACTTAAATCACTTTTTGGGACATTTTTCATTGGATACAATGTTTTATTTACACTGATTATATGTGAGTTTTACTTTTAAATCTGAAGCATTGCCTTTCTTGGAGGCTTGTTTGATTTTACTTATGTTTCAGATTTGCAAGGGAACACAGTGACTCAGTTGTTATGATCTCTGCCTCAGAGCTCTAGGTTCAGGGATTCCATCCTTCCCTTTGGTCTCTGTCAATGTGGAGTACTCCAAGTTCTCTAATTGCTTGTGGGGGTTTTCTCTGGGCTTTCCATTTAATACCTTATAAACTTGATGGCTGGTCAAGTACACAAAACTGCCCTAGTATATTGCATTTAGCTCTAGCCTTGTGGCCCATTTCATATTTCAAAAGTGATCAGAGCACACAACATCACTTAATCAGTTAACAATCAAATAAGTTTAAAATATAATGGGATGATTTGTTTCATTTCTATACTTCTATCATGAAAATATTTAAGTGCAGCTATGTACGTGTGGACTAGAGATATTCTTATGAAAATGAATATTTGATTATTTGAGTCTTTCAAAAATAGCCAAAGAATAAGTAAAGTAAAGACACATCATGTCAAAGCATAACACAAGTATATTGATCACTGGGGGTATTTGAACTCTTTACTCCTTTAAATGATTGGTGGCAGGAGTATTAATCTGGTCACTTATTAGACATTAATCTGTTTACTGTTTCCTCCACAGCACATCTTCATTTTCAGTTGAATTGAAAGGGCACATGGCATTGAACCTAATCTTGGACAGGGTGTTAGTAATGAGTTGCAGTTCCTCTGCACCCCTAAATTGGGTTAACCAGTTAATCAGGAAATAGACAAATGAGTGAATGAATATTAGAAAGTTACCATGCAAAATGATATTCCCAGCCAGACACAAATGGAATATATTTGGCTGCAGAAACTATAAAGTAAAGCTAGTGCTATACTTAAGTTTTAAATTAATCTTCTTAACATTGTGTTTTTTTCCTGAAATGTAAGGTACTATGAATGAAAACAATTTCAGTTTTTGAAGTACTTATGGGCTTAGTTAGGTAGAATACTTATCATACCATGTGTTTATTATGTAACTATGTTAATATTTCAAGCTTACATGATACCAGACAAATAGAAGTATGTTTCGATCTACCTGCATAAAATGTTAAATGTCTATAAATATCTCTATCTGTTTATCTCTCTCTCTCTCTCTCTCTCGCACTCACATTTATCTATCAATCTATCTATATATAGGTGTGTGTGTGTGTGTGTGTGTGTGTGTGTGTGTGTGTGTGTGTGTGTGTGTGTGTGTGTGTGTGTATACACACATGTATATGTATATATATATATATATATATATATATATATATATATATATATATATATATATATAAATCATAGTCACTGATACACAGTAATTAGATTCAAAATGTCTTATGTGAACTGAACAAAGCCCAGCATGCATGAGTTTCCTGATAGATACCTGTGTACTAATTTTTCTGGCTTATTAAACGTAACAACAGGATATGGCCTCTGGCTAATTGTTCTCACCCACTTCTGTCAAATGGAACCATATGAACTGAAACACACCTGTTTACATTGTTTACCTTCCTTTGATGACAAGATATCAGTGTCACCAGGTGCATCAGATGTTTCTTTCTTTGTGGCCTGGTGATGAGATACAGAGCAGGTCTGAATCTGCTGCTAGAATCTGTATTTGACTTCCGACATAAACCTTCTATCCATCAGTGTTGACTGATCTAATTATTTAGGTATGACTTTCTACAGCAAAGTAGTGCAATCTCATGTGATGCTAAACAAAGTGCAAAGTATGATCCAGATATGAGGCATTCCATTAGTTACTCATATGAAATGTTACATCTTGCATTGCATTGTATAAGAAAAACAGCAAAGCTTGAAACCAGCCAGAAACTCATTTGTGATATATAGTTTATGATTAAATAGTTGGCTGTGAATTAAATGAATGTTGAAAGTTTAGGTTTCATTCTCATAAATTAGCCTTGCATGGTGTTGCACTTTGTTCAAGTCACTTAATTAGACTGGAATAAATAATATCTTATTAATTATGTATTAGTGGCCTTTCTTTATTCTTCTCCACCTCTGCAAGTATAAGAGTAATGTTATACGTATTCACGTCTTAGCTTTAAAAAAAAATTGTTCTTGTTTTGTATTGCACTGAATGCTTAGTTTGGTATTAAAACAGCAGAGACAAAGAAAGGAGTGCATGCAAATACCTAACATTAAAAATAAATTGCTTTCTCCATTTAGTGGTGCATTTCAAAACTGCAGGAGACCTAATGATTGTTTTTTTCATATGGAGGAATAATGACTATAAACATAATAGGGCAGGTTCTTTGTCTCCCACAGTATGGAAACAAATATCATATTCTCTCTTTTTTGGTTAAGGAAATGAAAAGTCTAATATGACAATATCAAATTTGTCAAGTAAATTATCACTTATTAGTATTATTACTAATATTATTTTCTTTAAGTACTGCTAGGAGTTACATAAAAGTCAAAACAGAAGCAAATAAGGCAGAAAATAAAAGCCATGTCTCTGTAATACATGCCTAAAAAGAACACAAAAGTGCTTTCCTCATAGCTTGAGGAAACTTGATGTGAGAAAAGTTTAGTAATAAAGTACTCATAAGTGCATCTGTAGGGTTTAATTTTTTTTTGCAGTGAGTTTCTTCTAATTAGTAAACAAACTTCTGGAATACATAACATGTAACAGATGGTTATGGATTTAATTTCAGTAGATGAAATGTCCACATTAAACCATTTAGAATAAAGTGATGAAAATGAGGACCTCTCAATTTAGTAAACTACCTCAACTGCTCTCCTGTAACAGAATGCAACTCTTGTTTTCTTGGTACACCATCCATATTTGTCATTGTCAGTACCCTTTTCTGGATAAGTTGTTTGAGAGTTAAATAATGATATAATTTTATAAAAATCATATCTAAAGGATTGGCAGATATGTACTCCTTGAGTAAAATGCTAAATTTGCTCCCAAAATGTTACCATTGTTCCTATTATAAAAAGGTAAGAAAAGAAAAAAAAGAAAAAAAAAGCAATTTCATCCCTAAGACACATACTCAGTTTTTAATCTGTACCCTCCAGAATATTTGCATTTTCCATTTTTCTGTATAAGATTGACTGCTAGCTCACTCTAGTTTTATCTTGCCTTGACAGCCCTTTCGGCATGCTCCCTCCTGCGTGTCCCTTGCTTGTCACCTGTGTCAGTCTGAGATTTCTTTCTCAAGCTGAGCTCTACTACCTGCCATCCTTTTTAATTTACTGCCCCTTCTAGCACCTGTTTTCCATTATCTCTTCCATCTTCTTGATAATTGTAACAAAATGTCCTTTATTACTTTACCCATGTTAAATCAAATTACGGTACTACAAGTTATGTTTCATCAACTTTTTATTTTATTTATTTATTTATTGTAAAGAAAAGCTAAGAAACCTTAAAAAGGAAAAAAAATATTTCTTGCAAAGCACCATCCTCTGAATGCCCCTTCAGAGAGCTTTCTCCTTTATACTCCCTTTACTTATGGTCATAAAACAATTGGACAAGAACTGTAGTGCACTGCTGACTTGCAAACTACAACTTAACTAAATTTCAGCAAAGTACAATTGAAAGAAAGTAATGAACAGTTCTTTGCATTGACACATATGCACCAGAAGCTGTCTTCCTAAATATGTTTCCAATAAACAGTTTATTTTTGGTTGTGTGCTTACTGTGTAAGTGGGCAGAGCCTATTTTCTTATAGTCATAAGATGAAAAACTCGAAGGATGAAGATTTGCTAATAAAAAGTTACAGTTCATGAGTAATTTCTAAAGGCACAGAAATGAGTAAATATGGACATGTAGTATCATTTCTCTGGATGGCGTAATCTGGCATGCGTGATGCAGTGAAGATGTAGATGGGTTCAGCATGTGCAAGGAGCATGTAGCAGTAAAATATTTTCAGTATATGGGACACTATAAGATATGTGTAGCTGCGGAATTTGCACTTAACCAAACTTAATTAAACTCAAGGGTGAGTTTCAGTAGCTTCCACTATGAGTGCATGAATGGGAATGCACCAAGGACTGGAATCCACAAACTGCAGTTAAGCCCCCCCACACACTGCAAACTTATATATATCAACTCCATGATTGCTACAACTCGAAGAAGGGTCACTGCTGATAGAACTTGCAAACAGTGATTTCCAGTGGAGAATTTGTGATCATTGGCAAGTTGAACCTCAGGCAAATGAAGCTCGAGAATTCAATCTTCATCCACCAGTAGGGTAACAGTTTCAATGTCTAAATGTAAAATATGCAAAATACCAAAAAACACTGAAAGGAATCTAGAAAATGTTGATGAATTACAGATTTAGTGCTTTCATCCCTCCAGAGTAATGATACTTGTTTAGAATAAAATTACATATGAATTAGCCAATACTTAAACATGCTTACTATAGCTCTGTGACAGAAACCAATCAATCCAGTTAAACAAGAAAAAAATATATTAAAACTAAGCCATTAATAAAACGCAATTGAAATAAACTACCAAATATCTAGAATTAAAGTGTAGTAGTTCTGTGCTTCACAATATTCCTTATGCTAACTAGATTATTCAAACCAGAAGCTATAGTAGCATTTAATTTCAATTGTTCCAGTCCCCTTCAATAAACACATCACACTGAATGACATTTGACAACCTTTATTAAACTTCCATAACATAACTTTATTGACCAATATTATTTATCACAGAATAAAGCTGTGGTGGTACAGCGGTAGTGTTGTTGCCTCACAGCAAGAGGTTCTCCTGTTCGATTCACGGCTGGAGTGCCTTCTGTGTGGAGTCTGCATTTCCTCCCAGTGGTCGAGTGGCCTCTGAAAGACATGCGTGAATGGGCGTGCCTTCGCTGAAGGTTGGGTGTTGGGCTGGCAACTCGGCACCATAAAAAATCTACTGCCAATCATTAACGGACCGGAGTTACGCTGTGGTGACCCCTAACCGGGAAAAGTCGAAAAGACAAACAACAACATTTATCACAGAATAAACATCCATATAGCTGTTATTATCACAACATAAACATTCATGTAGCTGTTAACTAGGGCAGCATGACCTTGCTCACCTTGACCAAATAAGCAGCGTACTTAACTCCACTCGCTTATTTAACTTATCAAGCAGCTTCCAAGCACTCACTCTCCTTTCCCAACTCCTTGAAATGAACATCCAACACCAGAGGGGGAATAGAAGTGAGACAAGCCTGCCCCTCTTCTCCTCGTACCCAAACTAATATATAACCACAATGTTGCAAAAAACAGGAAAGAAGGGTGGGCAGCAAGTTCATGCGAAAATGTGATTCTTTACCCAGTTACACTTGCATAAAACCCATTAAGTCCACTCCTACCATTACTTCATTTCCTTCCAACCTTACTACATTCCCACTTAACCCTCTCATACCCCCTGCCCCAATTACCTTCCTTCTCTTACCTTCGTAATTCCCATTACTATTTCTAAGTGACCTCCACCTGAAGATGTCCCTGGACAAACTGGCTTGCTACCAGACCTCATTTCCCACTGCAGCTCTTTCTTTTCTAATAAATTCTCTGCACAGCTACCTCTTTGGTTTGATCTATGACCAAAAGTACAGCCTTTTAAAAGATGAAACTCATCTGTGAATGTCACCGTATAGCACTAATGTTGATTTTTGTACAAAGTGCATATTTCTGCCTCTATAATTCTCATAGCAGCGAGCAAGATGTTTTACATATATAAAATGTCTCACGGCTGACACAAACTGCAGTCTTAATCATCTACATATATGTACAATTGTAGTGATGGCTGCACCAAAATTCTTTTGACATGAAGAAAAGTTGTTTGTCTTTCAGCTTTTCCCAGTTAGGGGTCGCCACAGTGGAACTCCGGTCCACTAATGATTGGCAGTAGATTTTCATGGCACCGAGTTGCCAGCTTGATGCCCAACCTTCAACAAAGGCACGCCCATTCACGCATGTCTTTTGGAATGCAATCGACCTGCGGGGAGGACATGCAGACTCCACACAGAAGGCACTCCCCACACTCAAGCCAAGAATCGAACGGGAGAACCTCTTGCTGTGAGGCAACAATGCTACCGCTGCACCACTATGAATTATCATGAAGAAAGTGATGATTGATGCAAAATCCAAAAGGTTACGTGCCTAGTCACTGAATTTTCATAGAAACATCAGACTCCCTGTAGTTATCATTCTTCAATAATGATTTTGGGTTATGACCTTTCTTATAACAAAACAAAGTTTTTTTTTTCACCTAGTAGTTAGAAACTTATGAATCTCTACTTAAAACTTTCCAGTTGTTAATTATGATTTTAGTACCATGAACAACTACACTGTACTCTATCTGTAGTCTGCATCTATAATCTACACCTGATGACTACTTTGTGCCATCTGTCAGTAGGCTTTTATAGGTTGTACTCTATATACAAAGCAGCAAAGCCTTGAGCATCAAAAATGCCCCAAACACAAAAGGGCTGGAAAAGTTAAAATCAAGTGTTTTTCTTTCTTTTTTTTTTTTTTTCAGGGAGGCAAGACCCCCATGCAACCCCCTCAAATATAGGAGGCAAGCGCCACACCCCATGAAAATATATATATATATATAAAAAAAAAAAATATATATATATATACATATACACACACACATATATATATATATATATATATATATATATATATATACACATACATATATATATATATATATATATATATATATATATATATATATATATATATATATATATATATATACACATATACATACATACACAGATATATATATATATATATATATATACATATATATATATATATATATATATATATATATATATATATATATATACATATATATATATATATATATATATATATATATATATATATATATATATATATATATATATATAAATATACATACACATACATATATATAAATCAATTTTCAACTCAAGACACCATTAGTAATATTTGATACATCTTAAAAATGTGTCCACTTGTTAGTACTTTGACCAATATCTGGAATCAGCTGTTTCAAAACTATAAGGTCTTCCTCAAACTTAACCTCTTTATATGTAGTTTGGGAAGTCTGCACACCTATATTTTTACCACGTTATCATTGATTAGATTAGAACGGCAACCCTGAGAATGTAAGCAACCATAAGTAAATATCAGATTTCTGTATACTTTCAAACTCAACTTTTTAGTCCCAAAGTCTCTATTTAAGATAAAATTAATTCAGGTTGAAGCAGAATTTAAATGTTTTTCATTTCCACCCATAATTTAAACCTCTGCACATATTTCTAAAAAGTGTTTTCACATAGCTGTATTATTTTCAAGTAAAATTCACTTACGAGAATTTTTCTCAAAGGAAATTTCCAATAACAGTTAAAGAGAAACACAGTAACATTAAATATGAATGTAGATTTATTGACTTTATGTTTTCAAAAGCTGTACTCTAAACTACAAAAAAGTGTACAATGTCATTTTTGTTATTTTATTTTCTCTAACACTGTTAGCTTGTTAAATGAAAACTGGCTTACTTGCTTGGTAAGATTCGACCATGTTCTTTTTATTAAAACCAAACCAAAATAAGAGAGAGAATAGTGGTGATGTAATGTTCCACAGTGCCACTCAATGCCAACTGATTGACTAAAAAAAATGTGACATTACCCAAAAGAAATGTTTCACATTGAAAGGAAAATGTTCTATCAGCCCAAACCCATGACTGGGGATTTCCAAAACTTGAATTTGATAGAGGTCCACTCCTGAATTAATGCATTATGCAGGAATCCTCACTACCAGCTGTGAAAACCATTTTTCTCATCGACTTATGCTTGGAAATCATGACTGCTGGAAGGAGTGGAAATGAAACATTCACTGGCTATAACACATAGACCCTAGTAACTTCACTTTCTCCAGCTGGTGCATGGGTTGTTCGTATGTTCTTCTATAGAATTGTTTTATGACTTTGAAAGTAATATCTCTTCTACAACTGGCTGGCTTTTTTTCTGTAATATGTAAATCATATTTATATAAATTGCAAATCTAATAAAAGTTACTCTGACTTTTTGAGGAATATATACTTTTCATGTGTTTCATAATCTACAGAAAAAGTGTGATTTAGCTGTGTAATACCCCCTAAATCATTTGTTGATTGCTGTAAATCTTATTTCTTTGGGAATTTTTCCAAGGTAACATCAAACACTGTAAAACACTAATTTGTTAGCTTGGATCTTCTCAGATATGACAGTCTAAGCACCCCTGGGAAAATGTTGCAGCACTGACAAATTAAAGTAAAAATCATGTCCTGAGACTTATCTGACTCTGAACTCATTCTAAAAGCAACTGAGAGTAGAACTCATTTGGTAGATAGTGTTATCTTGTATATTGTCCTGTGGCTGTGAAATGCTATACTGTTTTTTAGATAATAAGTCCTTCTGAAATTGATAAAAGGAGCTCCTAGGCTGTAAATCACACACACTGATCCTGCTTTGGAAAATGTTGGACTGCTGCAGCTACTAACAGATAAATTCATAGGTTCATAGGATTATACTAAGCTTAAGGCAAGACAGTCATCAATAAGCGTAGCCACATCAACCTGATAAATATGGACTAGTTCCCTCTGGATAAAAGATGATTAGCATATGTACTCTATCTATTTCCATCCTAGGAGTAAATCACTGGTTCAATATATCTTTAGCAAACAATATTTGTAAACATCTTATGCACTGGTGTGCATATGAAGGTGAAGCTGGGGCAGTTAGTTATGTGTTTCAATTATACATGTGTGATTATCTCACCATGAAACAATAATGTAGCATGTAGGCTGACAGTCTGTGGAAAACCTGAAGTGTTAAACCTCTTAGACTATGTACATAAATAGACTGATCACCTCATCAAAATACAATATTAATGATTGCACTCATGAGATACAGCGTGTCTTTCTCTCTGCATTCTTTAATGAGGTTATGAAACTGTAATTGCTTATTTACAGAAAAACAATATTAGTATTTTTTATACACATTCTGTGCTGTTCTAGCTTGAGGCATTGATAGTAAGTTGAATTTCCAACCAGGCAATTTAATTTTATAGTTGTTTTAAGTTAACTTAGGTTCTATTTTGAGGATTAATTTAAATTACATTGTAATAAATAAATGTGCATTGTTATATTTAAAATGCTAGATGATTTTATTTAAATGTGCTTCAGAATGTACTTATTTATTCAATAGATTTTTTTTTACTAGCCTTGCATAATTTAAACACTTGATATGCTTTGCAATGATTCAATTTTTTTCTTAGTCTATATTTTTACTTAAGTGGTATTGGTTTAGAGTATATTAAATATTTGTGCAGCTTGTGTATTTAAGATGCCTTGCATTTATTTTAAATGTACTAATTGAAAAAAGAAAGGCAATAATAGTGTGCTTCTGCCTGTCCCTGTGATTACTCAAAATGTTGCTGTGAAACGCAATTGCTACTATCAGTAGCACAGTCTTGGGTGGTCAGGTACTCCATATTCTTCCTTAGAAAGGTAACGCTACGACAGCATGAGACATTAAGCTAAGGTCCAATCTACTTAAGTTAATAGTTGATTATGTAGACAGAAGATCACATGGTAGTTATCAAAAACAGTAGGGAAACTTCCCAGGTGCACTCGCCATATTTTTCATAGAAAATATGAATTCCACTTTGTATCTTTGAAATGAGGTTTTAGGCCTAGAGGGACTAATCTAGGCAGCAAAACATTACTAAAAAAATAATCTGTCTGTTTATCTAATCTATCTAGTTATTCATGTAACAATGTGTGTGTGTGTGTGTGTGTGTGTGTGTGTGTGTGTGTGTGTGTGTGTGTGTGTGTGTGTGTGTGTGTGTGTGTGTGTGTGTGTGTGTGTGTGTGTGCATGTGTAAGTGTGTGTGTGTGTGTGTGTGTGTGTGTATGTGTGTGTATATGTGTGTGTATACACTCGTATGTGTGCGTGTGTGTGTGTGTGTTTGTTTGTGTGCATGTGTGTGTGTGTGTGTGTGTGTGTGTGTGTGTGTGTGTGTGTGTGTGTGTGTGTGTGTGTGTGTGTGTGTGTGTGTGTGTGTGTGTGTGTGTGTGTGTGTGTGTGTGTGTGTGTGTGTGTGTGTGTGTGTGTGTGTGTGTGTGTGTGTGTGTGTGTGTGTGTGTGTGTGTGTGTGTGTGTGTGTGTGTGTGTGTGTGTGTGTGTGTGTGTGTGTGTGTGTGTGTGTGTGTGTGTGTGTGTGTGTGTGTGTGTGTGTGTGTGTGTGTGTGTGTGTGTGTGTGTGTGTGTGTTTGTGTATGTCTGTGTGTGGAAGAACACACTGCTGAGCTTGGCCCTTTCTCTCCCATTCTTACTTGCTACCTTCATTATCTGATCTGATGGGAGGCAAAATATATGTGACAATCAAACTTTCTACATTTAATGATTAAATCCCTATCATATACTCCACCAGCATGGCAGCAGTTGGACACCTTCACCTTCGCTGAGTACAGTATAATTTGCTTTATTCTTTGTGTATATCCACATACTGAACATCACAAAATGTTTATTTAGGCTGTTTGCTTTGCTGTCCAGAGCTAGCCTCCATTATCCACTAACAACTGTTCCACTGGCCATACCTCCCCACCCCACTGCAGAAACATAATTTTTTGACATTGTAATCCACACTAACGATTCATCATTTGATTTATTTGCTGCTGTCTGAATCGGGGAAGATAGTGTTAAAGATGAGAACCTTCCCTTTTCATCAATTTGCTTACTAGGCTTTTTTAGGTTGTTATTAGACTCTGAATTATTATTAGTATTTTTATGATAATTAAGTTTTATTTGAATAGAGTTTTCTCATTCTACATACTTCTACATATTGTTTTTTAACATATTTCCCAGTTTGTACTGACTTTTTTTAATGTTTTAAGAATGTTTATTTATTGTTAATTTCTTTGGAAGGCAAATACATAAAAAGGGACATTCACTGCTATATGTTAGCCACATCACTCACGGTTACCTTTAATGCCTTACCTCTGTCCTTATAAGTTGTTAGTCAGGATACAGGTGTACTTATTTACTGTTTCTGTAATCACAGCTGTTTGCCATTACCCTAATAAATACTCTAGCTCATCTTATAGATATTTTATTCATACAACTAGTTTTTAGGTTACCAAATTTGCTTGCTTCTGACCTTGAACTATATTGTTAGATTATTTGCACCTGTTTACATGTCCTGCCTTATTATATTGCCATGGAGTTTTCTCTTTTTTCATGGAAAGTTAGGAGTTTAAGGTCCCGTCTGTAGGTACAAGAGTCTACGATGACAAGGAAGCTGTGTTATTTTGAAAAAACCTAAAATAAGCAAACAATAATACCCAAGAGGGTGGGTGTTATGATGAAAATAATGCCCTCCAAGGGGTGTTCTGAGGCTCTTCACCTTTGAAGTCAAGCTTCTACACCCCTGGAAGGGCATTATTTCTACAATAGCACACACCCTGGAGGGCATTGTTGTGCTTAGAGAATGCACTGTCTGTAAAATTGTTTTGTTTTACTTATTTATTTATTTTTATTACTATATTATTTTTGTATGCTTTTGATTAAAATCTTTCCTTTGCCCAAGGTTTCATACTTACTGTGGTACATCCAAAATAAAACACTTTTAAAAATATCTGGGTATTTACTTTATTTTTTTGTCCCTTTCTACTAAACTATTTGGTTTGTTAGCAGTCATTGGAGATAGACGTTTCTAAATAATGACAGATATTTGAGTTTCAGAGTTTTATTTCCTTCAGAAAATTCATGCTAACGCAAATCCTTTTATTTAAGTAAGTTTGTAATTTTATAAGAGCAGCAATTAAAATCTGTTTCTATTTTTGAGCATTTGTTCCTCCTTTATTTTAGGGTTTATCCAAATTTCTTCAGCTGAAAGGTCCAGAGGTATGCAAACATCTTTACTGCGGCCAGTGGTCGATCTCACTCACTCTCAGACACACCCCTCTGCTTCAGAAAACTACAAAAGATGGGTTATCAACATTCTACACTTTCTTGGGAATTCATGATTTTACATATCCCTCCTAATAACTTGGATAGAACCCAAATGATTATACTTATAAATATTTTCTTATTAATGAAACTTTATATAGCTACAAATTGGTTGACTCCATCTCAGACTTCATGGGGAAACTTTAAACGTTTAGCGATGAAACATATTCTAGCACACAAACTTTTAATTAAGGATAATAAAAGAAATATTAATAGTCCAAAAGTATGGGAACAAATTTTCAACATTATATTAGCTTAATGTACCGAATGCAGTTCAATCCCAGGACATGCACACTTAATTTGAAAGTTGGTAACAACAATCCATTCTAATAATATTAGATTTTTTGATTTTCGTTATTAGATGTTCCTTTCTTTTCTTTATCGATTATGTTTAACTGATGGAAGTATTCATGTAAAAGTGTCCATAGTTTGTAGTATGGGTGTTAGTAGCTTTATTTGGGTATTATTTGTTTTTCTTTCTTGTTTATTATTGTATGATGCATTCTAGGCCAAAATATTGCCACCATGGAAAAAACTGCTTTAGAAGAACTTAGGCATAATCATAACACCGCCATTTTGCCAGCTGATAAGGGAGGCGCTGTCGTAGTTATGAATATTGGGGATTACCTCAATGAGGGCAAAAGACAATTGGCAGATCGTAGGTGTTATATGCAGATGTTTATTGATCCTACATTGGTATATAAGAAGGACATTGATTCCTTCTTACAAACAGCGGAAGAACAAGGCATCATAACAAAAAATATAGTAAAACATCTTACTGTCAAAGACCCACAAAAACAAATTTTATATCTTCTGCCTAAAATACACAAATCTATTACAAAACCTCCAGGTAGACCCATAGTGTCGGGGATTGGTTCATTGACAGAACCATTATCTGCTTTTCTTACACACTACCTCCAGCCATTGCTAACATCAGTAAGGGCCAGATTGAAGGACACAACACACTTCCTTCAAATTATTGAAGACACCCAACTTGAACAGGGTTGGCTTATGTGCACACTGGATGTCAAATCATTATATACAAGTATTCCACATTGGGCTGGGTTACAATCATTACAGTATTGGTTGGAAAACTCTGACTTGTACCCTCCTGGTTTCAATACTCTTTTGATCTGCATGGCAGAACATGTGTTAACCAAGAACGTTTTTTATTTCCATGGTGAGTGTTTCTTGCAACTACAAGGTACAGCGATGGGAGCTACTTTTGCTCCTATTTATGCAGACCTGTTTATGGCCTATTTTGAGGAGTGCATGATTTATGATTCATCACACAACATCTACATAGTTGAAATTGACATCTGGAGACGATATTTAGATGATTGTTGGATGGTGTGGATGGCGGACATAACATATTTACATGAATTCATACAATATTTGAATGATAATGTATGGGGTATGGAATTTACCGTTACATATGATTATTATACCATTAACTTTTTGGATGTTACAGTTTATCGTAACGAAGACCATACTTTGAGTACTAAAGTATTTTGCAAATACCCACAATACAATACCTTGTTACATGCATCTAGTATGCACCCTAACCACACCATCCGCAACATATCAAAATCACAATTCATGCGTATCAAACGCATATGTTCATCTGATGAGGATTTTCAAACAGCTAGGAATGATTTATGTTATAGGTTCAAACACAGGGGATACAAGGACAGAGATATCTCTGTGGCTAGTGAATGGAGCAATACTTTGGATAGACAAACACTATTACAATACAAGAAATCGGATGACACTGACAAGGACTCTATCATCAGGTTTGTGACTACTTATGGTAGGAATCACCATTTAGTGAGAGATATTCTGAACCCTAATTGGAACATTTTGTTGGCACATGATGAATTAAGAACATTACTAGGTACAAGATGCCACATGTCTTTTAGAAGAGGTAAAACTTTAGGGGTTTTTTTTCCGACTATAAACATCAGGAAGGGGGAGGAGCTATTTACCAACAGACAACCCTTACAGGGGATAAACTATTAGGCACCTTCTCATGTGGTCATTGTAGTTCCTGTTCCCAAGTTTATACACTTAAGGAATTCACCAGTGCAAACACTAATCGTGTGTATCAGACTAGAGTTTTTGCCAATTGTAGTACTACATGGATTATATATTTAGCTACTTGCCAGTGCCAATCATTTTATGAGGGACAAACATCAAGATCTCTCAGAACACGCATGACAGAACATAAAAGTGATATCAGGAACAAGAGGGATACCAATGCCCTGTATAGACATACCATGAAACATTCTAATGCACAATTTAGGTTCATGGTTATAGATAAAATTGTGGGGGATCGCAGCCATCAACAGGGTTGGCATTCTATTTTGAATAAAAAGGAATAATATTGGATTACCAACCTTGGGGCATTATTTCCGCCAGGCCTGAATGATCATTTATAAATTGTTTTTGGTTTGGATTTTGGTATATTCACTCTCTATATCAGGACATTATTCAGGTTGAGAGAATATGTTATTTTTTGTAGATTTAAATGTCATGGATTTATGATGTTTAAATTGTTTAAAAAATATATATTTTTTTCATAACTTATGTTTTCTCACAATTTATGATTTTGTTGTCTTTTGGTTTTGGTGATTAAGTTTATATAGGTGTTATATCACAATTGGTCAATTATTGACCTTTGATTAACTTAATTCTTATACACTAATTTTGTTAGTGCTACATACAATTACCATGTTTATTGTGTCCATCTTTTTGAATTTATTATTAGCCCAACATGATCGAATCAGTCTACTAAAATACTGTTTAATATGTTTTGTGAATATATCATAGTAATATTATATACATTTCATTTTTTATGTTTGGCTATATTTGTACTATTTATTATTTATCATCAATTAAGTTTTGTTATCAAATTATGTTTTGGATTTTAATTTTATACATGCTATTTATATGATAATACTATCATATTATCAATTTATGAAGTGTCTTTATTTTGTTTCTGGTATCTTCATATGTATTTGAACATTCCGGCCACCAGGTTGGGCTATACCATTATCTCTTAGTTAAGGAGGGACTACTATAAATATAGCAAGTACCTGTGCTACACTGAACTTCTTTTTTGCTTAACCATTGATAAAGGCTGTGAGGCCGAAACCGGTCTGGTTATTATTTTGGAATATGTTTTATAACCAATAAAGGATTTTGAACCTTTTGTGCCTACCATTGTATTTTGCTGGTCGTTGTGGTTGTATGCAGTTGGTTTTGACCGTGCATGCCATCCTTGCGAGGCATTTTAGTTGCATCTTATTATTATATGAACAATTGATAAAACAATAAAGATTTATTATTGAAAAAAAAAGAAAATGCATGCTAACACATCAATTGAAATATTTCCTGTTTTGAGCCTTTGTCCCCCTGTTTATTTTAGGCTTATCCAGATACCTTGATCTTAGGATCTAAGGCATAACTCTCAACTGCCCAGATTTTTGCAGAATCTCCAGATTTTTGCCTCATATTTTTGGTCTGCTCCTCATAAAAATGTGTTTTTTTTTATAAATCACTGGGAAGATTAAAGTTGCTAAATAATGACATGCATTTTATTTTCAGACTTCACAACCTTCAGAAAATGCATACTGTTATTCTAGCAACTTTCAAAGTTTATGAAAATAATGTTTAAAACGTGTCCCTATTTCTGTGCATTCACCCCCCCCCCCATTATGTCAGCTTTTATCCAGATTTCTTGTCATAAGTGGTTGAGATGTATCTCTAAGAGGTTGAGAGGTACGCAGGCTGCTGCTGCCAGGGGATCATTGTCTCTCACACACACACATACAGTGTCTTCTGCTTTCATGCAGGTATTCCGTCATACACGCAGACAGAAACATAAACACACATACACATGCACACACACACACACACACACACACACACACACACACACACACACACACACACACACACACACACACACACACACACACACGCACTCACACACAGACACACACAGACACACACACACACACACACACACACACACACACACACACACACACACACACACACACACACACACACACACACACTTTTTTTCTGTTTTGCTCGATCAGTCTCTCTTTCTATTAAAATTATACATGCTTACACACGAGCACTCGCGCGCGCACACACACACACACACACACACACACACACACACACACACACACACACACACACAGACACACACACACACACACACACACACACACTTTTTTCTGTTTTGCTCGATCGATCTCTCTTTCTATTAAAATTATACATGCTTACACACACACACACACACACACACACAATTTATTTTAATTTTTTTCTTTCTTATTTTACATTCACTAAACAGCAAAAGTGCTGCTTAGCGAGTTTAAAACAATGGCAGTCATTAGTTTTTTTTTTTTTCTGTCTGAGCTCCACTGCAGCTTAATATGCTGCCGTGAAGTGGTGGACTCATTTTTTTAGTAGGCACTACCTGTAGATTAACACACTACTAAAGAACGTTCATTCTCCATTCAGGGTGCAATCTACAGGTTGCCCATTCTCTAAAATAAAATAAAATCTACCAAAGAATCTGAGATGTGAATAGGAGAGATAAGAAACAAACAGTTTGCTTTGGTTTTCTAAGAAAGACATGCTTGCTAAAAATAAATAAATGATTTAATAAATAGGAGTGTGTTGTTCCAAGTCTGTGAAGAATTTAAGTAAATTATCATAAAATATAAAATTATAGTCATTAAGTGCTTACATTTGTATGTAGGCCAAAGGAGTAATGAAAGTTGTATCAGCAAACTCTGTAGTTAGTACTGTGCTTTATGTAATGATGTCAGTAAAATGTCATACAATCATACATACAAATATTTCAAGCAAGGGCATTAATGCCTTTCGAGCTTGTCAATATACAAAAACACTTGTTCCCATAATGTGCCCAGGCTGTTCTTAAAAATATCTAAACTAGTACTTGCTTTAATGTAATTTGGTAGTCTGTTCCATGCATCAGCTACTCTGTCAGAGAACCAATTAGTACACTTCTCATTCCTATAGAATCTCCTACGTAGGTTGTCTGATGATTCTCTAGTACTTTTTGATAACCGTAAACATTCCCAGAGGTAGTTGTCTGTAAATGCCCTATATATCTGAATAAGATCTCCTCTTAGACATCTGTAAGAGACACTGTACAAGTTCAGATATTTTAGTCTTTCATAATAACTTAGATTTTGACATCCATGGATGCCCTTGGTATAGTTATGCTGTACTCTTTCCACTTTACTCATGCTTGTTTTCTTATAGGTTCATAGGTTCATACTAGGCTATCTGCCCTAGGGCATTTATAAGCCTAGCCAGAGTGTGTTTGGCTTTCGCCACCCATTTTAAATTAATTTTGCTATGCCTTTTTTTGAGGTTAGTATACTGTGCCTCTGTCTAATAGTGACACAGAAGTGATAGCCGGGGTAAACCTACGATCTCCCATCCACTCATCAAGATTCCTCTTGAAGAGAGTCAATGTGGGACTCTGCCTAACCTGGACTGGGATTTTATTCCAGAGTGAAGAGAGCCTCTGGGTTATGAATCTGTCCCTCCAGCATGTCCTATTTATTTCAGTGCTGAGGTTCAAGTCTCTCGAGTGCGTAGCTCGATGGGATTTGGATTTTCTGAGGTGCAGCATGTCCATTAATTCCGGGTTGGACATGGCAGACTCAGTCCCAGCTCTGACCACAAAAATCAGAAATCTTTATTTAGGTCAGATGAAGGAAGACCAGCAAACTGGTTTAGTCACTCAAGTTTTTACTATGTGGCTTCCTGTTAAAGATTTGGCTGAATTGTCACTGAATCACATAGTAATCATAACAGTATGTCGGAATGTCTAAACTATGATCCACCATTAAGACTGCAAAACCACCAAAAATATCTTTTTTTGTAGGTGGTCAAATCCTCCAGCACCCCCATACCCCTGCTACATACAAATGTCAATCCTGATTTAGCACTATCTCTGAAGAAAAGAGAACTCTCCAAAATGGCCCAGTCCGACCCTTCCCTCCACAAACCCTGGAATCACACACTACTGCCACTACCATACTTCTGTTAAGCCTGGTACCCTATTTGCATCTGCTCAGCTTATCGCTCCTGTTTCATCCAGTCAGACTTAACCTTCATGAGGCTGCAAGAGTGTAGCTAGGCATACTGACTGTATGCAAGTGAGTACATACTTTGAGCATATTTTGGAAATGTTATGGATCAAACAGCACAGAATGTATAGAACTGTGTAAAGTAGTTTCTACATTTTAGTGCTATACATGTCATATGTAAATAATAGGAATGTGCTTGTAAAACTATTGTTTTTATGGTTACAGCTGACGACATTTGAAAAGGCAGCATTTGCAAATAGTATGCTCTTTTTGTATAGGGGCAATGTTTTGAGGGATGAGTGCATTGTTTTAATAGATGATGCTGGTGAGAGCAACAGAATGAGATTTGAATACAAAATATCAATTTCTTGCTACATCCCAGCAGCTCTGGCTTGTCACATGATATGTGGGGACACTAGTTGTTCATCTAGTGAATTTTGAACCTACCTGGCATATGGTGGCACTCTCCCTCAGAAGACGGACGGACCACTGAGGGGAATGGTAATGGTTGCTTCCAGATGGATAGAATAGGCTGCTTTCAAGGATCAGCAAGCTGCATGCTGGCCCAGTCACTACCACCTGGCTCTTGCTAGGCAGCAGAGGGATATAAGGGATTACTTGGCAGAAAGAAATAGGTCATACAGGTTATCGGGATCTCTCCCAGACTCGAAACTCAAGGCTTTCATCACCCCAATAGAAAGGATGAGACTGATTGCTGCAGGTAGAGGAGCTATCCTTCAGGATCATGAAGGAAGCAAAACAAGCATATATTCTAGACATTTTCTACTGCAACATTCACGAAAAAACACAACTCTCTGCAGATTTCTCAGTTTGATGCTAATCTTTTGGCTTCTGTTTTCTGCACATGAAAGTTCAAGAAAGTCTTTGATTCATTCTCAAAAGGAAACCCCAGAGTGATGGGATACTAATATATCATTTCAAACTGCAAGATTAAATCCAGCTACACATGTACTTAGAACATATCCTTTCAATAACACTGATCGAGGGCCCTTTCCTATCTGGTTGTTAAGTAAAATAAATAATTACCGTATTTCTTAATATAGTCAAGAGTCTAGTTAATTCAGATGGTCATAGACCAGTTTTCATAACAGTGCCTGATATAGAAATCTGTCCAAAGCTACTTAAATTATGATAACAGAATTACTACAGAGGTTATTCCAGAATTAATAAGTTAGAGCTGAATGAGATCACCTTTATGTTCCACTTCCCTTTTTCAGCTGAAGAAATCCTCTTACCATCACCATAGGCTGGGATATCCCTTTGTTTACTACAGCCCAGGCAACTCTGGTTCTATTAGTGGGATTGGTGACTAAGGAACTAGAAGGGTATGAGGAAGGAGAGACATGTACATGGGGCATATAATGTAGTTAGAGTTCACTAGTGAAGGCTTGGAAATCTGCAGCAAAATGCTTCCAAAAGGGTGGGTCGGGAGGCTTGCCAATATCAGCTCCTTGCAGAAGTGGTTGGTAGACTGGAACAGTCTGCCCACTGCATACCCCACCAACAGAGTGTTACTGGGTGTGTGCTAGTCATGGGAATACCAGTGAGAAAAGCACTCCCAGCAACAGAATGATATGGACCATGGATTGTCTTGATCTCCTTGCAGGGCCAAACCTATATCCAAGTTAGTCCAAGGGAGTCCTGGACAGAGAGGTAATCCTGTCAATTGAGATTAGTCACCAGGGACCACTGATGGTCAGCTGCAGGAGACAACAGATGCAAAAAATGTTTATAGAGTATTTAAATGCTGTTTCAGGAGTGGATCACATTCCTTAGTCAGGACATAGTTACAGTTCACAAAATCAGTTTTGATCCAATGCTTGATGTTTGCCAAGAAACCACTTTTAAGCACCAGCAATGTCCCCAGATTTGCCTCCATGTGTAATTCATAAAGGTTTGGCTGTTGGTTGAGGAAGTATGCTTGTAATTTTTTTTTTTATCAGCCCAGTTGCTCCCACCAACACTGAAACTACCTGCATATCCTTATCCTAGATTTCTCCAGTTTCTGCCTGTATGACTTGAAATTTTATAACTTTCTGTTTTTCAATTGATAAAACACTCCCTAGGATTTTATAAAATTTGTCTAGGCACTGTGCAGAGCCTACCTGAAATGCATCTGTTTACATGGCCATGGTCCCCCTCGGCAGCGTGTCATGCGTATTAATGATGGTGTGCCGCGTGCTGCTGAGGGAGAGCATAGGAACAGGGATATTGAATCAGTGTAGGGAGAAGTGTAGAGGCTACCTATGTTTGTGGATTTGTACAGTTTCAGGCCCCCTGTACTGCTCCCCACTATTGTTAAAATACTGTTAATTGTTTCAAATGTGTAATATTTTATTTTTATGATTTCTTTTTCCTTTCTGTATGTCTGCATGGCATGGAGTGAAGCGCAGCACTGTCAAGCTGTGCTCACATATTGACAGTGGACACCTGCCAGACATCTAAAAATAGAAACTGGATGTAATTATTTATTTATTTCTGGATCTAGTTAAGCATTTCTGGGTAGCATGGTGTGGTGCTTAGCAACAATAACAGGTAGCCCAGTAGTATATGTGAAGGTATACTAGTTTTCATAATATCCAAGTAGCTAAATGGGTAGAGTTACAGCCTAATGCTTAGTAGGTCCTGGGCTCAAGTCCATAGCAGTATTATGATGTTTGTAATTCAATTTGTTATATATGTTTAATTTAAAAAATACATTTGTGAAATATGTAACTGCTGCACTGTGCTAAGCACTGCTTAAACATGCTAATGGCTACTGTTTGCATGGTGCTAGGCTTCACTAAAACCTCAGTTATGTGGGTTTTTGTACTGCTTAGCTGGTTTGCGTGCTGCTAAGTGACAGTGTTTTTTTTTTTTTGAATGTTCTCAATGATGTGTAAGGAAGGGAAAACAGACTATATTAGGTGCAATAGGTGGTAATTCTGCATCATTCTTTGGAGTCTAATCGACTGTTGATATGGCAGGTGGTGCTGGTGAAGGTGTGCGGTTTTGGGTGCAGAGATGGGGTGTTCAGGAGTCCAGGGTCTTTGTTGGGCTCCTGGTAAAAATTATGAACCAAGCTGCTGCAGGCAGGTTTCCAGGTCCCAGAATGCAAGGTGTAAGCCCGGGACTGGTTGGCCAGGGAACTTTTTTGAGCAGTGCTGTCACCATTATGGCAACCTGAGGAGACGAAAGAGGGGAATCTTGGACACCTGAGTCCAAGAGGTACTAGCTGGGAATGCCCCGCAAATATGTAAGTATGTTATCCACTGTTTTATCAAATTGCAAGCTGAATGTCTGCAAAATTTTTATGCATAATATGCTGCTTCTTTTCCAACAGCTGCAGCTGAGTGTGATCACAATGTAGAGTCCCATGCCAGGTGCCTGTCCAGGTTGCACTGTAAATGTAGTGAGTACAACTTTATTATGCTAACTGTAGTGCAATAAGCAAGAAAGAGTAAAGTACTACTGCAATAAAGTATACACAATAAAAATTGTAGTGCAATAAATGGGCAAGTAGAACTGTAGTGCAATAAATGGGCACTTAGAGCTATAATGCAATAAATGAACAATACAAACTGTATTGCAATAAATAATGCCAATAACAGTAAGCAAAATGGTGTACAGCAGGATTGTGTTGTCATAACCATTGCAGTAGAGCTGTATGCATTGCTTGTCTATGGTAAGGTTGCTGCAGTAAAGTGTAACACTGTCTCCAGGCCAACGTCAATCACATAATACTTTCTGTTCCTTCTATTCCAAGTAATAAAGGTATATGGGTGAGGTAGCCCACTCTATGGGCAGATATTGTGTGTGGACTTTACAAACATTTATCAGAAATACCAACAAAGTGTTAAGCAGCATTGTTGATTCCTAAATAAATCTGTTTAATAAATAACATAATAAATTAATAAATGGCAGTATCCCATGCATGTGTGTTCTACTGTCACTGCAGTCAAGTAAAACAGTGTACTAGTTCTAGAATGCAAAACAAATTCAATCAAATAAAGATCTCATTTCTTCCCACTCCAGGAACAAAAGGTTTATGGTTGAGGTAGCCCATGTTATGAGCAGATATGATTGTGTCTACATTTCACAAACACTTATCAGCAATACCAGTAAAGTGTTAAGCAGCATTGTTGATTCCTAAATAAATCTGTCTACATATTTTCAGTACGGCTGTCTTCCTTCCATGTCTATACTAAGTTGCTGCAGTCAACTGTTACATTTTTGCAGACGTTCCCTGCAATCACAGCTATTATGTTCTATTCCCATGTCTACCAGCTAAGACATGATGGATGTCTAGTTTATGTACTGTACACAAAAATGCCTCTCAAGTGTCATGATTTCTCATAATGTAATTAAAACTGCCTAATCTGTCTGTCACAGGACTACGAGAAAAATGATTACCTGGAATGCAATGTATTACCAAATCCACTTACAGAACACCTTGATAGTTATAGAAGTCCACATTATGTGAAAGTGTTCTGTGTAGCTGTGTACCTGTATTTGTTATTGCTTGGCCCATACTGTCACATGCTAACAGCTTGACAGGTATGTAAGTGCTACATCAGCTATAGGAGAACTGTAGTCACTTTACTCAAAACTGACAATACATGCCTGTATAGTATTTATTATCAGTCGTTTCTGGGATATAGTCTGCTTTGTCAGTAATGGAATGTTTCTCTGTCTCTCTTCTCCCCACCCCTTATCTTAATATATTTATTATTATGATTTAACAATAACATATTTTGTTAAATTAACTATATTTTGGTAAAATGTGATTTATTTTTGTTATGGTGTTATTATGATTCAATATTAACATATTTTGTTAAACTGTTTTGTTGGCCTTATGGTATAATTCTTACTGGCATGCTGTTACCATACTGAATGTTATGTTATTTAATGTTGTGTTACACATAATATATATTAATATGTATTTGGATTGCTAATATGATGTTCCATTCAGTTAATTCTAACAATGGGTTGGCTATTACTAACCTTAACTTATTGCTATACCTCATTTAATACAGCAGATCAGGTTAGGCATGTTCCGTATTATCCCCGTACCTTGGCTCATCTGGCCATGGCACTGTTTCTCAGCATGTCTGGGACCCAGACTGGTGGTGCCCCTTTGCTGCCCCTGTACCACATGTGGCATTTTGTAGTACCAGACAAAGGAAGGGGAGAGTTCCCCTATAGGAACAGTGGTTGAGGGGGTATTTTCACCCATGCTAAACTACCAGTTTGGTACACAGGATAGTCTACCATGGTTTTGACCACTACATGCATCGGATTGAGGACATGCTGGCCAACCTGGTGGGGCAACCTTGCCCCAGTGCCCAGCCTCCACTAATGCCTTCCCATGGGAAGTGACAGAGCAGTGCAGACAGTCCCATGGGTGGGGATGTGAATCATGCTGCTGCCTAGTGGAGGCACATGGGACTTAGATTCTACAGTACCCTCCCTATCCAAGGTGTTCACCCCCTTCATGCGTCATACACTGCCCCTGTCTGCTGTCTTGTTTGTTTTGTCTGTCTGCAAATCCATCCTCACCTGCCCAACTTACCTCCCCCACACATACCTATTTCTCTACCCAGCATTCCACTCTCACCTTAAAAAAGGGAAAATGGGCACCTGTTCCAAAAAAGAAAATATTGTCCCATACATAGCTCTCCATTTCACATGTGTCCATTGGATAGATGCAATTTGGTCCGATTGGCTTGACAATGCAGTTATGTTGTCCTCACCCCTCTCTCTGGGGTTGAGAATTCAAAGTCATGTACAAATTTTGTCAAATTCCACAGTTGTTGCAGTACAAGAAATGGATATCTATGGTTCTGTCCTACACCCTTCATGCACATCCCTACCTGCTTTTCACTATGTTTTCCCCCTGCTTGCACTCCGTTTCACCACTTTCCTATCTCCCCATTTTCTTTTGTTTATATTTTAGCGTGATGCTGCACGATGCACAGTGCCACGCAACTTCGTTAAGCAAAGCTAAATAAAGCTATATTGATTATATGTGATTGTAAAATTGTAACACACAGTTACAAAATAAATTATGTCCCATGTTTCAAACTCAAGAGCATCACATCTGCAGACCACTGCATTAACCTGCCATGCTACACAACTCTTAATTAAAGCTGGTGATTTAAACAAAACATAGTAATTTTCTGTTACAGTCATTAAGCATATTTCAATGGAGCTGCACAACATGCTGCACCATGCAAATTTGATTAAAAAGAAATGGAAAAAAATGGGAGGGTACCTTGGACTCTGGTGCAATAGTACACCAGTAGAAAGCCAAATACATAATAATGGATGTAAGTGAGGCCTGCGATAGCAGGTAAATGTGCTCTTTTATTAGCAACATGTAGAAATACACCTGCTAAGGCATTAATGGCAAAATACATGTTCAACAAGCATCCTTGTGCAGAAATACATCCATAGAAAACCATGCACATACTGATGGATGTAGAGCATGTTTGTCACAGTCTGTATGTGTGCACATATATCTCGCAAATACACCTGGTGTAGCAGTGATTCAGTAGCTCAGTCTGTTACATGGCTTGCAAAAGTACATTTTGCCACTCATAGCCCTAGGTTCAAATCCAGTGGTGTGTGGCAGTAGAGTTGTAGTATTGCTATATTTATCCCCCATGTTGCTCAAGGACACAACAAACAAGTAGCCTAGTACTCTGTTAGTGATGCTGTTGCCTAACATACTTACCTTATACATATACCTTAATTGGACTGGAAAGGGTAGCCTCACTCTGGCTCTGCCTCTACAACATGGCTGACACAGCTCCTACTGTTACTGCTACAGCTTGTTGTCCTCCAAAGTGTTTACACTCACTGCTTATGCCTATTATCTGCAGCAGGAGCTGCAGCCTGTAGCACACCCATCTCCATGTAAAAGTTGCTGCTACAGATTTACCCTCTATGATGAGGTAGTCTCCTCACCCCAGCAATGTCCAACACAACATATCAGAAAGGGCCCCTAATCTACATAAAGGCCTTATATATTGTACTGTGGCTGCATGTGATTGGCTGGTGATAGTGCAAATCAGCTGTGTTGACTGCAATTAGTATTTTAGAACCACAGTTTTTTAAGAGACAATCACCTGCTGATGAGAAGCATGTTAAAAAGGCAAGCATCTGGCTATGTTAAACTAGTCTTTATGAGACTTTCCTCACACAGAACACATGTACGCAAAATATTAACTATCAGCACATATCAGCAGAGGAGTACTGCACTCCATCAGGTATGTAACCATTTTTTTTACATCAAGATGTAGATATGTGAATATATCTAAGGGAATAAACATCACAGCAATAAGCCGTTCTTAGAACTGTGATAGTGACATGTCAGTGATCTCCAGATTTGTTACACATACATTGGATGTGCAATACATCACAGGTGGAATGTATAATGTCAGTGTGGCACACTGGGCTCTTGGGACTCTCCCTTTAAAATGGTTGTAATTGCACACTGCTATTTGTTTGACCCGGTTGTTTTTACATATTATTGGAGGGTTGGCCCTTAGGGACACAATATAATAGACTCCAGTGCGGGCTGTATGATCGTACAGCAGTATCTGTCATGACACACATGGAAATATCTGACTATCGATAATATTCTAGTTGACACTATCACATCTATCAGTGTGTTCACACCTACAAGGCATAGGTATGAGTCTAACATCTGCACAGTCAGACAATATGTGTGCATTTTCCAATCATGCCAACAGTACAGCAATACAGCCAGCAGGCCTGGGATGATAGTCAAGGGATTATAATGCTGTAAACATACATCAATAGAAAAAGAGTGTCATGCTTACCAGGAGCAGGACCACAGGCTTGTGCAATACCTAATGGAACTGTAAAAAGTTGACGGAGAGGCAATGTCAGTGGCACTACATGTTCCACCACTACATGGTAATACATCCATACATTTCACATTTACAGCAGTTACTGTATTAACTCATTCACTCTGGAGCAGCTCAGAAAAAGCTATCTGCTTAATTCCACCATAGGAACAACAGTGCAGCCTGAGATCATTTTCAGAAAATCCATTTCTAATACCATACAGAAAACAAATGTTGATAATTCTTTAACTATAAAAGCTAGACTAAAAATGTAAATGCAAAAGTTGTTCAGCAGACACTGCCCTTTCCAACAGTGTAAATGCTGATAGTGTGTATAAAAGTCGTTAAATATTTGGTAAGGAATGTTGATATTGTGCATAATTTTTATCTTTTTGGAAAAGCAAAGCACAATATCTTGGTCAATGTTCCATGTAGACCCATACAATTTGTATTTAATTTGTTTGTATGAATGTCAGCTTTAAAATTATATCTTAACCATTGTGTGATGTTCCTTTATGGAGATATTCACAGAAATATGATTAATATAATATTTCTCATAACTGATAAACAAAGGATAATTTCTCATCACATATCAGTGTAGAAGTTGTGCATCTCAATGTCAGCTTCAAAATGGTGCATCATTTGTGTGATCGCCATGCTCCCTCGCAAAGATACGGGCATAATAATGAGATGTTTTGGAAATGTATAATTTTCATAATCCTACAAGACTAAACAAACTGTGATATCTGTACATTATACAGTGCACAGATGCAGTTCTTTTACCATGTTGTAAGGAGTAACACTGTCTTCAAAACGAGGTATTACTTGGCACACTGCCATGCTCCTCTGCAAAGTTATTTACCAAAATATGAAAAAAATCATAATTTCCATAACCTAAGTCCAAAACAAACTTTGATATCTGTACATTTGTACAACATACAGGGACAGTTCTTTAACCGTGTTGGAACTATCAATACTGTCTTCAAAATGAGGTATTACTTAGCACGTTCAGATGCTCCCTTGCAAAGTTATTTGCCAAAATATGAAAAAAATAAAAATTTCCATAACCTAAGTCTGAAACAAACTGAATGGGTACATGTAAAGAGAAAAAGAAAGGTAAGGACCGCCACTCCACTAATGAACACAGGACAGAATGGGACTTCAGTGGCAAGCAAGGCCATCTGATCTGTCTGATAGTTGTGCTGGCTACCCACTCAGACAGGTGATACCACTGCAGTCTCACAACCTCCTTCAGAGTCAACAGTCTGCCTTACCTATGCGTTTTCTCTTTACATGTCTCCATTCAACAATGGACCGAGGGATCAGGTTCTGTATTACTAAGCCTTTCCTGTCATCTAAACTCTACACATGCCTGATAAAAGCAGAATAAAAAATATTTCAAAATTAATAGCACAAACAGTGATAGACATTTGCTACACACAGCTAATCACCACATGGCATTCAGTCAGTAATGCAAGACATTCATAGTTATTGTTTAGAAAATGTACGTTAATGCAGCACGTGTTCTATTAACACAAATTAGATAGAGTAATAGGTTCATAGGTGTGTACTAGGCTAATGGCCTGGAGCCTTTACAAGCCTAACCCATAAGATTACCCTGGCATCTTGCCATCCAACCTTAGTTCCCAGTGCCTCTGTCGAGTAGAGCCACTGGAGTGATCCCCTGGGTGAATTTTCTATTTCCCATCTACTCATCAAGATTTCGGTTGAAGAGGGCCAGTGAGGTGGCCTGTTTGACATGTATGGGAAGTCTATTCCTTAGCATTCTCTGGGTTATGAATGTGTCCCTCCAGCATGCTCTGTTAATTGTGGTAATGAGGTTGAGGTCTCTGGAGTGTGTGGTGTGGATGGATTGGGATTTCTTCAAATGTATAATTTCTAACAGGGCTAGGTCAGACATGGCTTTGTAAGTCAAACAGAGATCACCTCTAAGGAGGCGATATGAGACAAAATAGTATAGGGATATTTTTATTTTACTTATGTTTTGCTAAACATACTGGGTGGCAGCAATTTCCACACAGGACCAGGGGAGATGGAAGAGATCCCCACAAATTAAACAGTACAGAGGTATTCAGAAACATTTAAAACATTCTACATTAAAAAAAAAAAAACTTGCATAGACAATAACAATTGAGTTAGAGAGCAATTAGACACTGCTACACCTGAGTGGTAAAGGAATAAAGTAGCATAACTAATCATTTACATTACGAACCAATGACACCAGCTTGAGCGGAGATGTGCACATACACCACAAGGAACTAGTACTGTACTTCAAACATCTCTTTTACCTGACGTTAATTTTTTAAATGTATAGCCCTGCAGCCCTTCATTTCGTAAACTAAAATACTGATTATAGATCAATTCCTCTCCAAATATGACACATAGTGAAATGTAACGACGCATATGAAACATAATCTCAAGAACCTGATAATCTTCAAACACAATAATTACACTCATGATTTCCTGGAAGCTGCAACATTCTACAACAGTTTTTCCTAAACAGCAAACAAGTGTGGGAAACATGTTCCCACTACAACAATAAATGAACTACTGAGATTTCTTTTTTTAAAAAGCAACTAAACTTAACAGCTGCATAACCAAATGTCCCACTCAATAAAAAGAGCGGGAGCTCATATATAAAAGAACAGGTAGCACAAGTACTTGGGTGCTGGGGAAAGACTGATAAAAATTTTCAAACAATGGGAATAAACTGTATCAACACAAAATAGACTCTTTCATAAACCAGGACAGTAGCTACTGCCACCACATTAAGTCTAATCAGAATGTCTGCAGCAGAATGACAGCAATACACAACAAACCAAAACAGCGCAACAGGTAAGAAAGAGCACGCTTAGCTCAGCAACAGTGGGAACCGTGCACCTAGGCAAACCTTGACTGGCAGGAGGGCCACAGACAGACACCAGAGTAATAACCTATCATGCAGTATACCCTACTAGTTCATTTTAAAATAAGAAGAATATATTTTATATACACATACGCAAAGTCATCTAACCTTGCTCCCAGTCTAGGTGCAGACCAAAATTTACCAATCGAATGATGCAGGAAAATAACGCGCAAGTGAACGCAACCAAATATTGCTTGTATTTCCCAAGTGGCAGGACTAACAATAGCTTCCAAACCTTTAAAATAGTCACAACAGCAAAACAACTTTCATGGGAATGGTTGACGGGATCTCTTCCAAGTTACTTCAGTAATTTATGAGTACAGTCCAACCTAGGGTACAACCACCCCAAGTGAAAAAAAGTGCTAATGTTTAAAAAGCCTTTATTTCTTGTCTTCGTCACTGATTCTTCAACATGGAAGTTAAGAGTTGTGCTGTTAGTGAGCGGGGAAAAGAAAAGAAAATTAGGTTGGGGGTGGAGCTGTCAACCAAGTGGTGGCTTGGTTTGCAAGAATCCGATTAGCTGCCACCACTTGCTTTATCAACAACCTTTTAAATGGAATTTTAGTAAAAGTTTAATGTGAACTTAATGTAAAAGCACACTGAATTGTAACTATATAAGGTAAATTACAAGTTCAGTTATGAATTCAATGTGTTTTACATTTACATTAAGCTCAACTAATAAACTGCACTACAGTTTCTTGGGCTTGTGGGAGACACTGGGGGGTAAAAGCTTGCAATTAGTATCTTCTCATGGCGCGTTCGGTGTTAAGCACAGAGGCACCATGAGAAGGTACTCGGGGTTAATGAATTAATTATTGTAGTGCTCAAATTCTGAGCATGAGAGTCAAACTGCAGTTAAACCCTTCTCTCCCCAAAACAGACAGACTTGACACCCACATAAGACTCTGTATACCCTGACGCACTGAATGCTACAGTACTGCAGTGATGATCAACCTGAACTTACCTTCATGCTCCTCTGCCATACTGAATGCTACAGCATTGCAGTGCTGATCAACCTGAACTTACCTGTATGCTCCTCTGCCATGGAAACTGTGACACCCACATCCACGATGTAGGGTGTGATGGATGTCTGGGAGCCGTTGTGTGTTCCTATATTTGCCAAGAATTCCTCTGTGGCTGAGTGTGGTTGTTCCACTGCAGATCCTCCATCGGTGATGCCATGATCCCTGGCTACATCTTCCAGTCTTCTGCATGTAGCATCAATCATGTCCTGTTTTAATGACCTGTTGCATTGAAATCACAGACAAGGTCAGCCCACAGTACCTCTCACTGTTCCCTGTCGTCTCTCCTCCTGGACAGTAGGACTTCATGGCGGTGATGTAGCCCTTCCAGTATCAACTCATACTCTGTATGAGAGAAAGCTGACCGGTGTTGTGCATACATTTTTCCTGAAAGACAATAACATGGGAACACGTCATGTTCACATATGTGGAAGTACACTATGTAGAGATACAGCAAAGACAGAATGGCTAGCAATATCCACTGCTTGATCACACATGTCATATTCCAAAGTGTGCAAACATACTAAGCATGTGGAGACAACAAGAATACTATCAATAGTCAGGAATTTCCTGGTGCCATGACAGATACTGCTGTATGATCATACAGCCCACACTGTAGTCTATTGTAGTGTATCTCAAGGGCCAACCCCCCCCCCCCCACTGAAAATATGTGAAAACAACTTTGCCAAACAAATAGCAGTGTGCAATTACAACCACTATAAAGGGGGATTCATATGATCCCAGTGTGCCACACTGACATTATACATTCCACCTTTGATGTAGTGCATATCCTCGGTTTGTTTGTCTTTTCCCGGTTAGGGGTCACCACAGCAGAACTCCGGTCTGCTAATGATTGGCAGTAGATTTTTTTTTTAATGGTGCCGTGTTGCCAGCCCAACGCCCAACCTTCAACAAAGGCATGCCCATTCATGCATGTCTTTTGAACAGCAATCAACCACTGGGAGGACATGCAGACTCCACACAGAAGGCACTCCAGCCAAGAATCGATCAGGAAAACATCTTGCTGTGAAGCGACATCACTACCGCTGCACCACCGTGGCTTACCAGTGCATATCCTCTGTATGTCTAACAAATCTGGATATCACTGACATGTCATTATCACAGTTCTAAGAATGGCTTATTGCCATGATCCCTATTCCTCTTAAGTATATTTACACATCTGCATCCTGATGTAAAAAATAATGGTTACATACCTGATGGAGTGCAGTACTCCTCTGCTGATATGTGCTGATAGTTAATATTTTGCATATGCATGTTCTGTGTTACGAAAGTCTCATGCAGACTGGTTTTCCATAGCTAGCTGCTTGCCTTTTCAATATGCTTCTCATCAGCAGATGATTGCCTCTTAACCAACCTGTGGTTCTAAAATGCTAATTGCAGCCAACACAGCTGATTTGCACTATCATCAGCTAATCATATGCAACCACAGTATTAATATATAAAGCCTTCATGTAGATTAGGGGCCCTTTCTGATATGCTGTGCTGGACATTACTTGGGTGAGGAGACTACTTCATCAGAGAAAGTAGATCTGTAGCAGCAAACGTTACATAGAGATGGGTGTACGACAGGCTGCAGCTGTTACTGCAGGTAATAGGCATAGGCAGGGAGTGTGAACACTTTGGAGGACAACAAGCCGTAGGAGTATCAGTAGGAGCTGTGTCAACCATGTTGTAAAGGCAGAGCTAGACTGAGGCTATGCTTTCCAGTCCATTTAAGGCATGCATTTAAAGTAAGTATGTAAGGCAACAGTATCATTAACAGAGTACTAGTGTACATGTTTGTTGGGTCCTTGAGTGACATGGAGGATAACTATAAAAATAATTCAAATGCTACACACCACTGGATTTGAACCCAGGACTGTGTGTGGCAAAATTTACTATTTGCAAGGTATTTAACAAACTGAGCTACTGAGTCACTGCTATGTCAGATGTACTTGCAACTATATATGTGCACACATACAGGTTGTGACAAACATGTTCTACACCCATCAGTATGTGCATGGCTTTATATGGATGAGTTTCTGCATGAGGGTCCAGTTGAACATGCATTTTGTGATTAATGCCTTAGCAGGTTTCTTTCTACATGTTGCTGATAAAAGGGCATGTTTAGCTGCCATCACAGGCCTCAATTACTTTCATTATTATGTCTTCGGCTTTCTAGTGCTATACTATCGCATCAGAGCTAGAGGTACACTCCCATTGTTTCCACTACTTTTTAATCTGGTTTGCTGTGTGTGGTGCAGCATGCAGCTGCACTGAAACACGCTTAATGACTGTAAATGGCAATTGCTGTGATTTTTTTAAGCCACTTGGTTTAATTAAGAGTCATGTGGAGTGGCAGATTAATGCAGTAGATTACAGGTGAAAAGGTTTGGGGTTTGAGCTATGAAGAGGTGTTTGTTTTGTAACTGTATATTACAATTTTAAAATCACATATAGTCAATATAGCTATATTTAGCTGAACTTAGCAAAGCTGCACAACACTTCACTTCATGCAGTGCTGGACTAATAAATAAGGAAAAGTAAAGTGGGGAGATAGGAAAGTGGTGAAATGGGGTGCAAGCAGGTGGAAAAAAATACTGAAAGGCAGGTAAGGATGTGCAGGAAGGGTGTAGGAAAGAACCATAGCTATCCATTTCTTGTAAAGCAACAACTGTACACTTTGACATAATTTGTACATGGCTTTGATCTCTTACCCCCAGAGAGAGGGGTGAGGGCAACATAACTGTGTTGTCAAGTCAATTGGACCAAATTATGTGTGTACAGTGGATATGTGCAAAATGGAGAGATATGTATGGAATAATTTTTTTTGGGGGGGGCAGGTGCCCATTTTTTTAAGGTGAGAATGGAATCTTGGCAAAGGGACATAGGTACATATGGGGGAGAAAAGCTAAGTAGGTGAGGATGCATTTGCAGACAGATAAGGAAACAAAACAGCAGATAGGGGTGGTGTGTGAGTCATGGGGTGGCGAACACCTTGGATAGGGATGGTCTTGTGGAATCTAAGTCCCCTCTGTCTCCACAAGGCAGCAACATGACTCACATCTCTACCCATGGGACTGTCTGCACTGCTCTGTCACTGCCCCTGGGGTGGCATTGGTGGACACTGGGTATTGGGGTGAGACTGCCCCACCAGGTTGGCCAGCATGTCCTCAATCCATTGCAGGACCCACACTAGACTATCCTGCGTACCAAAACCAGCACCTCAGTATGATTGATGACTCCCCCTCCACCACCACTCCCAGAAGGTGGCCCATCCCCATCCCCGTCCCATGGGGTGGTACTACCCAACACTGCAGGTAGTGCAGGTGCTGTGCTGGGACCTGGTGCCATGGCCGGATGAGGCGAGGTAGTTGGATCAGCTCAAAACAGCTGACCTTGATGTGCTGTGGTAAATTATGTATCAAAATAAGTTAAGGTTAGTAATAACCAAACCATTGTTAGTGTTAATAAAATGGAACATCATATTTATCAATCCAAATATCTATCAATGTATATTATGTGTAACATAACAGTCAGTATGTTAGCATGCCAATAAGAAGTAAACCATAAGGCCAGTAGAACAGTTAGTTTAACAAATTATGTTAATATTGAATCATAATAACACATAACAATAACTCATCATAGTTTGCAAAAATGTAGTTAGTTTAACAAAATATGTTACTATTAAATCATAATAATAAATAATAATAAATACATGAAAATAAGGAGTGGGGCGAGAGAGAGAGAGAGAGAGAGAGAGAGATAATCTATTACTGACAATGCAGACTATATCCCTGAAAACACTGATAATAAATACTCTACAGGTGTGTAGTGTCAGTTTTGAGTACAGTGACTACAATTTTATAGCTGATGTAGACCGTGCATACCTTTCAAGCTGTTGGCATGGGTCAGGATGAGCCAAGCAATAATAAATGCAGGTACACAGCTACACAAAACATTTTCACATAATGTGGACTTCTAAAATTTCCAAGGTGCTCTGTTAGCAGATTTGGTAATACATTGCATTCCAGGTAATAATTTTTCTGGCAATGCTGTGCAGATGGATTAGGCAATTTTAATTACATTATGAGAAATCATGACACTCGACAGGCATGTCTGTGTACAGTACATAAACTAGACATCAGTCACGCCGTAGTTGGCAGGCATGGGAATAGAACCCAGTAGCTATGACTGCAGGGGGCATCTGCAGAAAATTTAACATTGGCTGCAGTTGCTTATTATAAACATGCAAGGAATACAGCTATTCTGGGAATATGCAAACAGATGTATTTAGGAATCAACAATGTTGCTTAACACTTTATTGGTATTGCTGACAAGTGTCTGTGAAATGTTAGCACAATCATATCTGCTCATAACATGGGCTTCCTCAACCATATACCTTTTGTTCCTGGACATTATGTGACTGAATTTGTTTTGCATTTTAGAACTATTACAGTGCTATACTTGACTGCAATGACAGTAAAACACACATGCATGGAATACAGCCATATTGCATTTATTGAAACAGATTTCTTTAAAAATCAACAATGCTGCTTAACACTTTATTGATATTGCTAATAAATGTATGCAAAGTTCACAAACAATATCTGCCCATAGAGTGGGCTACCTCACCCATATACCTTTATTACCTGGAGTAGGAGGAACAGAGAGCATTATGTGACTGATATTTGCCTGGGTAGAGTGCTACACTTGACTGCGGCAATTTTACCATAGGCAAGTAATGCATGCAGCTCTATTGCAATGGTTATGACACAATCCTGCTGTACACCATTTTGCTTACTGTTATTGATATTGTTTATTGCAATAGAGTTATTTTCCATTTATTGCACTACATCTCTAATTGCCCATGTTTTGCACTGCAGTTGTACTTGTCCAGTTATTGCACTACAGTTTTTATTATGTATACTTTATTGCAGTAAATGCTTTACTCTTTCTTGCATATTGCACTACAGTTAGCTTAATAAATCCATACTTAACATACTCACAGAGCAACCTTGCCAGGCGTCTGGCATGGGACTCAACATTGTGAGCCCTTTCAGCTGCAGCTGTTGGAAGAGAAGCACGTCATTATGCATACCAGTTTTGCAGACACTCAACTTGCAACTTGATAAAACAGTGGAAAATGTATTTACATATTTGTGGGGCATACCCAACTTGTGCCTCTTGGACCCAGGTGTTCAAGATACCCCTCTTTTCCCTATTCAGGTCATTAAAATGGTGGTGACACTGGTCAGGTGTGTGAGGCACACCAGTAGCACTGGTCAGTTCCCCGGCTAACTGGCCCCAGGCCTTCTCTTTACACTTTGAGCCCTAGAAACCTCCCTGCAGCAACCTGGGATCATATTTTTTAACCAAGAGCCCAACAAATACCCTGGACTCCTGAACATCCCAAGTCTGCCCCCAAAAGCATGCATCTTCACCAATATCTGCCATATCAACAGTTGATAATACTCCAAAGACTGTTGCAGACTTCCTGCCTATTGCACCTAATATAGGCTGTTTTCCTACCCTTACACATCATTGAGCAACATTCACAAAAGTGCTGCATTGCTTAGCATCATGCAAACCAGCTAAGCACAACTATGTAGTGAGAAAAGTCACACAACTGAGGTTTTAGCTAATACAAAAATAAGTAGCTGTTAAATGTTTAAGCAGTGTTCAGCACAGCACAGCAGTGCCATATTTCACATATTTGTTTTAAAAATTAAACATATGTAATAAATTAAATTACAGACATCTTATCACTGCTACAGACTTGAACCCAAGACCTACTAAGCATTAGGTTGTATCTCTACCCATTAAGGTACTTGGATATTATGAAAACTAGTATACCTTCACATATACTACTGGGTCAACAGTTTGCATTGCTAAGCACAGTGGCATGCCATGCAAACGTGCTTAATTAGACCCAGACATAAATAATTAAATACATCTAGTTTCTATTTTTAGATGTCTAGCAACTGTTGGCTATGTATGTATGAGCACTGCTTGTTTCTGCAGCGCTCCACACTGCACCACGCAAACAGGAATTAAAAAAAATTCAAAAATTAAAATAAGAAAGATACATAATTATGATAATTAATGACATCTGGTTTCTATTTTTAGATGCCTGGCAAGTGTCAGCTGTCTATATGTGAACACAGCCTGGCATTGCTGTGTTCATGTTGCACAAACAACAAAAAGGGGAAAAAATAAAATAAAAATAAAATATTACACATTTGAACCAATTCACAATATTTCAACAGTAGTGGGGAGCAGTACAGGGAGTCTCACCCTGTATGCATCCAGAATCATGGGTAGCCTCTACACTTCTCCTTTCACAGATTCACTATCCCTGTTCCTATGTTCCCCCTCTGCAGCAAGCCATCATTAATATGCATGGCTCACTGACAAGAGGGAACCATGGCCGTGTACTCGGATACATTCCATGTATGCTGTACACAGTGTCTAAACAGATTTTATTAAATCCTGGGAATGTTCAAAGGACATTTAATTTGTAAGATCAAAACTAATACATAACTAACACTTTTAATATTCTGGTGATAACTTTAATTAGGTGGTTCTAAATTACACTTGGGTGTTTTACATTTTTACTTCTCTATGAGTTATAGAGTTAAGTTTAATTTTTGGCTAGCAAGGTTTAGCATTTTTGTATGATGCAGTAATAGTAGAGATAAGTTTAATTTTTGGCTAGCAAGGTTTAGCATTTTAGTATGATGCAGTAATAGTATTTGCCATTTCAACATCATAATTTAATTTCTAGTTAGTTCAAACTGAATATATTATTTTGAATTTAGTTAGAAATGACTGCTGCATAGAGGAAGATTATTTACAAATTATAGTTAATTATCTAGACTGTCGTGGCACAATTCACTATTTATCTGGATTTCATATAGTATAAGGAATTTATGGCAAGTGTTCTTTGTCTGGGGCTTTGGAAATCACTTACATTTATCTCTGAATAGTGAACGGTTATCTCTGAATAGCGACACAACACAGATATGCAAATGATGTCAGCTAAAGTCATTTGCGATGAATACAGAACAGTAAAGTCTGTTTTGAAAACATGCCCATTTCTCACAAATGAGTAAATTGTGTAAAGTTCAGCATTATGAAGTTGCAAGTTAATTCACCAAAGCCTGAGGGTTTGTGTTTTCTTTTTATTTATTTTTTTAATATTGCTGACAAGAGTAGCTAAGCACAGCCATGGTTAAAATATTTAGGGAAAGCTGTGGACTAAGCAGCACTTAAAACTGATTATTTTTAAAAAAATGGAATGGGGTTTAGCATTGTTGTATATAGATGTATCCCTTTGTGGATATCCTGAGGGTTTCTTTAAAGAAAAGAAAGATGGTGATAGGAAAGACTGAAAAAGGGGAGGCAAAGATGGCAACAAACAAGATAAAAATCAAGACGGTTCGTGATGTAGGACATGGTAAAGGATGGGCACTATATTTTAGTTGGGGAGTAGTCCCCACACCACAGTTTTTCATTTTTTTTTTTTATATGAAAGGATAGTATGGATGGGAAACAGGTAAGATGGTGTAGCAGAAAGAATAAGAAAAGGAGGGTTGAGAAAGTGCCAGCAGGTGTCCCAGTCCAAAAATCTTCAGACATGTCCACTGCCAGATGGTGATGCAGTGGACATGGGAGTAGGGTCCTGTGTTAATGTGGTGGTCAGCACCATATGGGACAGCGTGTCATCAACATGCTGAAGACAGGCTACAACTGGCTAAATTATCCTATACACTGTCTCCACCAGTACATCTCTACTAATCCTCAAAGCCCCAGCTTGCCGGACTGCCATGTGCCAAGGTACCTGGAGGATTGGTAAGTCCTCCTCAACCCTGTGAGGATGATCCCAGATGGGCATGCCTGGCCTGCTATTGAGAGCTTTGGACCTGTAAAAAAGAAGGAAAATAAAAGGGATCGAAACAAAACTATAAAGGTGAAAGAAATGTATAATCCAAAATATGAACAACCGAGAATAAAAGGGATGGGGAGAGACAAAAAAGAAAATGTACAATAGATCTACAATGCTATTTCATGTACTATTGAAATATTGCAGTAAAATCTTTATTTATGTAAAACCTGTGCATGGGAAGTGTTTATGCATGCAATTGGGGGTACTCATTTGGGAAGTGCTTTTGAACTTGAGAAGAATGATATAAGTAATGCTTATGCATACTTCCGATTAATTCATATGGCAAGTACTTGTGATTATTTGAAGGGGTGAGTGTATCTCTCAAGTTATGTACATAGAACACATTCAATATGGTACTAAAATACAATTTGAAATTATTAGAAGCAATCAATTAAAAACAGTAGCAGTAACTTGAACTGTAAAGGTTTCAGGTTCATTCCTTTCATCTGCAAAAGTGTAAATGTAGTTTGGGCACATACTATTTTGTTTAGAGACACTGCAGTAGGGGGAGTGATGGCTGTTACAGAGGAATTAAGTAATGGAAGATGGTTAGGTTTGAGAATGGGAATGTATGGATTACGATAGGAAGGAGGGACAGAGTAGAGTAAGTGATGTGATGGGTAGGGAGGAGTTATTTGGATTTTACAGTAACTAGTAGCTGGAAGGATCATATTCTGGCATGGGCTTGCTGATGATAGCAGGTTTATGTCTGAGATGACCAGTGTAGGTATTGCAGTAAGGGTATGCATTGGATAATTTTTTGGGAGTGAGTGTGATGTGGAGTATATTATATAATTAGTATTTTTTTTTTTGTAAGTTTGTTGGAAAGGGACTGGGGGTCAATAGTGCGTTTACTGGTGGTGGTAGGATGAGGTTGTTCATCTGTTCTCTGGCTTGGGGGTGGTGTAGTGTGTATATTTTTCTAGATTTCTAATGTTATGGAGGATAGCCCCTTTAACTGCAGTGTGCTATTATGAGCTAAAGTGCCTGAACATAATTAGTTTGGATGATAGCGCTTTTCAATGCACATACATATCTCAGTTAGGCTTGTTTTTCTTTTTATTGCTGGTTGTAGTGGTCAGCGTATGACAGTGGCTTGTTTTGTTTGACAGGCCATGTTTTTTGGCTGTTGAGGATGTTCTTCTGTCTTCCTGCATTTGCGTGCTCAGTGGAGGTTGGCGCAGGCATGTTGGGCCATTACCAGTTCTATTGTTTTTTTTTCTTTCATTGGTGGGTTTCA
>NC_056734.1:862982606-862985106 GCF_019279795.1 Protopterus annectens
CAGGTTAGATGGTCAAAAAGTGTGGTATGAGCTCTAGCCTGGTAATGTGGGGTGCTCTCTAGAGCCTTAAACTAGGTCTCAGTCACTGCACAGATATCAATGTTCTCCATTTTAAGGAGTGCCTAGAGTGAGTGCATTTTGAGATTTAGATTTCTAGCATTGAGTAGCATTACCCTCAGTTTTTGCTTGCCTGTTGCTGTTATGGAGGCAAATTTGTCATTTGAACCTTGCCTAAAAAAAGCACTATAGGGGTGGCAAGAGCCTTAGCCAGTATCCAGAATCCCAGGAGCGACAGGTGCAGACCATCTCTGGCAAAGCATCGTGGACTGTCAATGATGTCATCCCAGGCAGACAGATACTGGATCCCCTTAGAATGACACCTGAAGCTTAGCCAATTGTTGAAGTCAATAATTTTGTCCTTGTACTGTGGTATCATTCTGGTTGATGGCAGGATGCTACTCAGGGCTAGGGTCATACCTGTTTGGGCTACAAGATCAGAGAGCTCTTCCATGTCTTTTCATGTAGTCCAGGGAGATATGTCACAGGTTGTTCACACCAACATGGACAATGACAGAGTCATATTTGTACTTGTTGTGGAGTGACCTGAGTGCATATACACACACACACACACACACACACACACACACACACACACACACACACACACACGCACACGCACACACACGTGTGTGTATATATATGTATATATATATATATATATATATATATATATATATATATATATATATATATATATGTATGTGTGTGTGTGTGTGTGTGTGTGTGTGTGTGTGTGTGTGTGTATATATACCTCAGTATTTATTGGCAGTATATCTATATATTGCTGTACACATATATGGATCTCCCTACATATCTCTCTCTCCATATATATATATATATATATATATATATATATATATATATATATATATATATATATGAATATATATGTGTTTCTATTCAGATATATATATATATATATATATATATATATATATATATATATATATATATTTATAGATACCAATCCTTCCTAATTGGACACTTGTCTCTTCCTTATTGTAAACTGACTGTAAAGAAAGGTATGTTTGAGAAAACATCCTCAAACAATGCAGCTGAGGTGGGTTACTGGTAAATTGCATAGGTCATGTTGGGCAATGTCCTGGGTTCTAGATCTGCAAGTGCTGTTTATTTTGTTGTTAGGCAGAACAAGGACTGTTGGATACAGATTGGTTAAGGCAGTTTTGAGAAGCTTTGCGTGGGTTTACATGGGTATACCTGACGGTAATCGGTGCTAATGTACGGTTAAACAAATAGGTGCTGACACTGTGTAGGCTTCACTTACCAGTGCACCAATCCACTTACCATTTACATTTAAGCAATGGATACACTTGCTAAGCATACCTTAGCCTTGGTAACCAGTGATCACATTCCAGTCTGATAAAATAGCAGGGTAATGACATCTTTAATAAGTGTACTTAATTTCCTGTACATAATATACTTCTATGTGCTGTCATTACAGTAGAAAGGGGTGTGAGTATACTGTATGAGACACCTGGATATACATGGGTAGTACCACAATTTTTTCTCTTTGGATTTGTTTCATCTATGGGTAGTATCCCAAGTTAAATGCAGTCACACTTGCATGTTACACCAGCTACAGTCCCTGGCTGACAGAAATAGTTTAACACATATGCTATCATTATGTTAGTACTTTTAACAGTGCTTTTTCAAGTAAGAGTAGATTGCAGGTTGGAGTACTTGAACCATATACCCCCGCATGCAAAGCTGGACTCTGAGTACTGAGTATCTTGTTCTAGGTGTTTGAGCTGTATATGTATCTCCTACTGGGCATTGATCTGATATGTTGATATTAACTGTAGACTACTATGTTTTTTGGACAAGTCATTGAGGACTGCTGTCATGTAGTAATGGCATATCTTTCAGTTTCAGATGTGTATCTTTCAATACATTCATCCTAATGCATAAGCTATTGGCTATCTATTTTCTGTCTCTCCTCTGTACAATTGTGCAGTTGTCAGGTATTGCTATGGCCATACCATTATGTAGGCGCCCTCACTGAATTGTGCTGTGGGCCTGGACACTGCTGCTAGTTCTGACATATTTAATTCCTTAATGTGGGCCTTTCCCAATTTCCTTGCCTGCATGAGGGACATTACAGAGGTGGTGGCCTACAGATTCACACACAGTGGGTGGCAAAATGTCACAGGACAGGATATGTGGAGACAGCCAATCAACATGGGGGACATATCCCCAGATTTGTGAACAGATTCTGTGTTATCAGTGCTGTTATACACATGGTGAATTGATAGATTGACAAGGTTTGTGTGGACATGCATTTAGTGTGTGATGTCATGAATCACAGTGATATGTGTCTGACATACCTCTGCACTGGCACTCTGTATACAGAATGGCCACATGTCTGCCTGTCATGTGTTGTGTGTTCAACAGACAGTTGGTGTCCTTGGTAAATCAGTTG
>NC_056734.1:862990106-863200106 GCF_019279795.1 Protopterus annectens
TCACCAGCCTCGCAACACAGCCTTTGCAACCTACTGGCATGGGCTTCCTGATTCACAGCCCACTCAGCTGGAGCTGTAATGAAAACAGTGAAACATTTATGCATAACTATCCATCACATACACAGGCTGGACTTTGGTAAACAGTAATTGCTATGAATACTTACACACTGCTGGGACATCTCACCTCTCTCTTGCTTCTTGGACCCACTGTTCCAAGAGCTCCCTCTTCCTCCATTTCAAGTCAACATAGTGGTGCCAGACCTGCTCACCAGTCTGAGGAGTACCAGTGGCACTGGTGAGATCATGGGCAAGACTTTCCCAGGCTTCTGCTTTATATTGGGAGCCATGGTACTGGTCCTGCAGCAGTCTCCTGTCATGTTTTTTTTACCAGTAGTCCTACCACGACCTCGGACTCCTGTATGCCCCAGCGCTGTGCCTGAATGTGCATGCCCACTCCAATACCTGCCATACTGCCTATAGTGGAGTGCTACAACCAGTTACGAGCTGTATTCCCTCCTGCAGATTTTAAATACATCCAATTTCCTGCCGTTTGTCATGATTGGATAGTTTTGAAAATGCTGAGCTAAGCTAAGCTATGGGCAAACCTGCTTAGCTAAGGTTTGCAGTGCTTAAAGGGGCAGGTTCAGCAGTGCTTATGAATGGGCAAATCCACTTAGCTGGGCTACTCATGGCTTAGTATTCATATGTACACAATGCTTACACCCAGTCAGCATAGCTGTGCAATACTTAGCATTACTCATGTTTTATTTTATTGGACTACCACCTGTATGGGATTGATTCATCATTCATTATATAATATAGATTTATTTACCTTCCCCGACATCCCCCAGTGTGCTGTAATTACATTTATTCTTGTGTGACTATACTGTATGGGACACTTCTGTTTATATGGGGGTTTCACTACTTTATTACACTGACACCTCACATCTGGGCCTAATACACTACTCTTGTTGAGAAAAATAAGTTACTTCCTACATAAATATACAAATAAATTAAAACTGTAATGTTTGCACATACAAAATAGAAATGGTTTTGGTGAGGCTCAAACCATGAATGACTACAAACAAGGCATATGCTCTAACTGCTACACTATTGTACTGATGTTTATACTGTATGTCTATTGCTTTTTAACTTATCCTGCCATTTCAGCTGGGCTAAGCCTAGCTAAGCAACAGGCACACCTGTGCTGCTACACTTAAACTTTACTGAATATGTGAAAAAAATGTATTTGTTGTGTTTTTACTTTTTACCCTTCAGAATATCCATGGTAATGATGAACCTGTTATTCTATCAACCTTATGGCCTTGTAGGGAATATTGGCCCTTATGGCTTTGTCCAGATTCCTTACTCTGACAGGTTGGAGGTGTGCACTATGTGCTTCATACCCTGCCAAAAATTCATGCTTATGCTAAACCTGTTGTTCTATCAACTTTCTGGCTTTGTAGGGACAATTGCCCCTTTTGGCTCTGTCCAGATTCCTTACGCTGATGGGTTGGGAGGTGAGTGCTATGTGCTTCATACCCTGCCGAAAATTCATGTTTATGCTAAACCTGTTATTCTATCAACTTTCAGGCTTTGTAGGGACAATTGTCCATTATGGCTTAGTCCAGATTTCTTACCCTGATGGGTTGGGGGTGCTATGAGCATTCTTGCTTAATTTAAATTGCCGTATGGCAATTCTGGTGTGCAGGGGGCATGTGTATTGTGAGCAGACTGCTCTCTGTCACACCCCCTGCACTTGTACACAGAACTATGTCCGTTTCACAGCACGCCTTCATGAATATGCATGGCTTGCTGCCGTGCTGCATGGGAATGGTCCCTTCCATGCAAGAATAAGCAATTCTTGCACATATTTTGCTGAATCCTGGGGACAATGTCTCTAAAATCCCAGCAGTTTCAAATAATACAATACATCATAACATGATGTTTCTTATGAAGTAATGTATAAAACTGAATTAATGCATTTTGTTAACATATTAAGCTCTCTGCTTAACAGATTAGGTCATGGCTACAATTTGCCTCCAGAAAACAACCAAGTGTAAAGTCTTTTCAACTTTTTTTTTTTGTGGATTATTTAAATCTATATAGTTTATCAACTGATGAAATGAAAGCACAACTGCAAGTGGTAAAAACTTTTTCAGGTGATATAAGAAAGTAATGTGGTCTTCATAAATGTGCAAAAGCAACCTTTAAAGCAGGAAAGCTGCCGCACCAAGAAAACATAAGCCTGGGACAGGAATGCGATGGAAAAGAACTTGAGCAAGAGGCAATGTATAAATATTTGGGAATTGATGAAAGATCAGTGATAGAACATGAACAAATGGGAATAAAACTTAGTAAAGAACATTTTAGAAGACTAAAATTAATACTGAAAACTTCTCTGACATCTAGGAACAAAGTCCAAGCTATACACCAATTTGCTCCTCCTGTCATACCTTGCAGTTTTGGAGTGACTGACTGGTCCCAAAAGGTGTTGGATTGGTTGGACAGGAAAACAAGAAGGAAGCATCATGCTTATCAAATGATTTATAAAAATCAGTGTATACCAAGCCTATATATATTCCCATTCTGAAGGAAGTATGGGCCTTCTCAAAATGGATTACATGTATAGATCTGCAATCCACTGCATGCATATCTGCTGACCTCACAAAACCCAAACATAATGAAAGTTTTAAAACATGAGAGGAATAAGTCTAAGATGACTTCCCTGCTTAGGTTAGCAGAAGCATATTGGTGTCAAGTGGTAATGGAAATCAAACCAGAAACAGAAAAAATTAGGCAGCAACTGAATGTGCCAAAGAAGAAAAGAAAGAATATAAGGGGAAGGATCAGATGAGGTGGCAAGAAATGTGGAAACTTCATAAATATTGCTGCAAGTATAGCAAACTTTTGGAACAACCTCATGTTCATCAAGATGAAAAACAGGAATGGTTAAGGAAATGTTCATTTGAATCAAAAGACAAAAGATTAATATTAGCAGCCCAAGACAGTGAACTACATATACAATAGTTTACAAAGTCCATTGAACATGTGAGAGAAACAGACAAATATAGGTTTTGTAAAAAGAATTGGAAACAGTTGCACACCTTGTTGCAGGTTGTGGCATACTAATGGCAGAAGGACTGTATACTGAAAGGCATAATAATGTGGCAAAACTGTTGCATCGGGGATTGTGCAAATATTATAATACTGAAGTAGTTAAAAAGCATTGGAAATATGATCCACAAAGCATTATAGAAAATGATGAAGTTTATATCACATGGAATCACCCTTTACCAGCAGTTCAAAAAATAGTTGCGAGAAAACCAGATATAGTAGCCCATGAAAAGAAAACAAAAGTAGCATTGATCATTAAATTGCTACACCCAGTGAATACAGTGTCTTATGTACAGAGAGACACAAAGTCATAAAATACCAGGACTTGCAGGCAGAAGTGACGTCAATGTGAAGAAGATAACCAGACAGTTCCAAAAGTAGCAGGAGCAATGGATCTTATAAATAAGAATTTATAATCATACTTAGATATGTTACCAATACATGTAACTCCATATGAATTGCAGGAGTCAATCCTGGGCACACTGCATGTGCTGAAAAGAGCACTTCTGGCTAACATCAAAGACTGAAACAATACTAATTTCCTGAAGTTTAGTCATACTTTGACTTCAGAATGGTTTCCATTCCTGTCATAGTATTAGAAGCCCAAAAGGCTTGGAGAAATTAAAAAAGGAAAAATTCTAAAATTGCAGCAGTTTCAAATAATGCAACAATACATCATAACATGATGTTCCTTACGAAGTAATGTATAATTACTGTGTCTCCTATGTACAATTCAGTCTTGCTTCTTCAACTGTTTTATTTGCAAAGCTCATTGGAACAATAAAACTGTTTTCATCTTTTAGTAGGGTCTATATCAGTTCAACAAAACAGCATATCATCGAATACAACAACCTCGAACTTCTAACCACAAAATCTAAAAACATCGAAAGCTCAGAACAGCGATTTTTTTCCCTGGGAAAAAATTCACTGTTCCGAGAAACACACACACAACACAAGCACACCAAAAAAACAACAATCCACACACATACACTTAAAACCCTACATCTAACCCTGCACTAAACTGCACATACAGTACTATCTATCCACTATCCTTAACCCAAACCCTAACCCTAAGTTCCGTCACTATCGCACACTCACCTCACCCGCGCCCTAACCCTAACTCACATACCCCGCCCTAACCCTAAGGTCTATCACTACCTTACACTCACCTCACCCCCCACCCTAACCCTAACTTACATACCCCAGCCTAACTGTCACTATCACAAACTCACCTCACCCATGCCCTAACCCTAACTCACATACCCTGCTCTAACCCTAATGTCTATCACTATCATACACTCACCTCACCCGTGCCCTATCCCTAACTCACATACCCCGCCCTAACCCTAACATCCACACAATCAAACACTTACCTGAATCCAACCTGTAACTTTCCACCACAGTGCTAAAAATAGCAAAGCCACAGAAACGGACAACCAAATTCTTTCCCTAGGAAAAAATGTGGTTATCTGCAGCTTCGCTATTTTCAGAGAACGATGTTTTTGGGTCGATATTAGACCATTCAAAGTATTAACACTTCAGTGATCTAATATAGACCCTTTTAGTATACACTTGGCAAATATTCATAATTTTGAAACATTTAAGTCAACAATGCCTATTATTTTGATCTCATCAAAGTATAAAACACTTGCACATTCTTCATTGTGTGTTTTCCCAAGACCTGTGCATGTAATTCATCATCTGCTTCATTGTACTAGTTTGTTTATGATTGCTATCATCATGTAGCAAAAACATGATTGGGAACCTTACAAAAGATAAACAGTTTTGCATTAATAGGTTCATATTAGGCTAACTGCCCTTGTGAGGTCCTTTAACCCTTGCTAATTTTCTTTGGTGAGAATCAAACTCTGCACTTATTGTATAAAAGGTAAACACCTTAGCCATTATGCCTTGCCCCATCCCCTGTCATATATTTGGTGGTATGCTATGGTAAATATAATCCATGTACCTGACAACTGAAGATTCGAACTCTGACATTGCACGTTCTTGACGGCTTCATGTTATACTCCATTTATTTATGAACTCTTTATTTACTATAATTAGCAGGGGTGTCAACACAATATAGAGTTAACAGGCATGAAAGCTGCCTGCAAATAACACCATGTATTAATTTAAGCATCCCACTGGTAATAAATATAGCACTCCCTACCGCAAAGAAAAAGTCTGTCTGTCTTACAATTGATTTTGTATACTGTCAAATATACTCAAACGCAGAAGACAGAGACATAAAAATTCCCTTTTGTCTTACACATTTTAACACATGGCGACCAATGTGTAATAATATAATTGCAGTCTAAAATATTTGCTATGCCTGGATAACAGACTGGATAAGAGCCTTTAGTGGAGCTCTAACCATTGACATATGTTCAGTATTTATTACTTTAACACTTATTTAACATCCCCTTTGAACAAAGCATGCCTACAAAGCATTATTTCAGTCTATGGATCTTATTTGTTTAATCTAAACTATGTCATTGTCATGCATCTGACAGAATGCATTGCTATTCTGACATGAATAAGATAATAACCTTAATACATTGACATATCCCTGCTGCCAACATATAATGCATCCATTCTGTTCATTTAGTAAATCTATTCTCTCCCAAGGTCTGTGTTGTTTCTATACCTTAATATTTGTCTGACGCTCTGACTAGTCTATTGTCTGTCATATTATTATCTTATGAACTCTTGCACAAAAATAACTAGCCTGACCATGTCTACATGCATAATATCATTTTGAGAGTTTTGAGTTCTGGACAAAATGTAGCTTGCCTTAGTCATTCAGTGCAACATGGAACATTTTTATCCTGACACTGGCACAAACTGCATTCCACTGCCCTGATCTGGATGACAAAATGTTGATAAGAATGGTCCTGATTTAGAAAAAGGAATGCTTATTTAAATGCAAATAAACAGATATTTTTGAATAAACCACTGCATTAAAACAAAAAGCATTGGCTTACCAAGAGCCACTTGAAAATCATACATATTAAAAACAAACCCATCAAAATCAATTGAATATCCATTGAAGTGTATTCCAAAATTAGAGCTATCTTTCTTTACAGCACTGAGTAGAAGCCATCTCTGTTGTTTTCCATTAGTTGCACCACATAGTGTATCTAGAAATTTCCAGTATGAGTGTAGTGTCATTTAATGTAAAGTTTTATATTTACAGGAGTAAAGAAGAACTGTGTGGCTTGTGTCTGTGGAATACAGAGAGAGGCAGAAGTGGCGCAGAAGTGAAGGAAACATTCTGTTACTAACACCATCACGAAAATCTTAAAGTGAAGATAATGTACATTTTAGAAATACTGATAAAATGCCTATGGGTGAATAACAACACATATGGGAAGCTTAAACTATCTACCTGATACTGCAAGGAACAATTACCTGGTAGTAAAAACAAGCACCTTTCATTAATATTTAAAAAAAAGGATGTTTTTTTCTGTACAAGGGACTAAAAATTATTTATTTATTTACATTTGGTAACAGGGTAGTGCCTGACTGGGCAAGAAAACAAAGCCTGTTTTCAGTGGAGACCTGGGGAGAAAAGCTCCCAAAAGTAAAGATTACAATATTTACATTCAGATTTGCATGTTACAAATACAAAAAGATTACTAAGAAATTTACATAATTACAAAGTACAGTATAGATCTAGTGGATAATAGCTGATAAGATAAAGAAAAAAACTATGTAAATTATCCTAGTATGACATCAATAAGACAAAACAATAAATTAAATCAATATTGAGTTAGAATTGGCAGAAAGGCAGAAGTAGGGTAGTGTGTTTGCTTAGCTAGAGGATGTACAGGAGCATAACCAGAGATTGGAGAAATAATTAGTAAGGAGCTGTTTGAAGCTATGTGTATTGGGTATAGATAGCAGATACTGAGGAAGGGAATTCCAAGTTTTTGTTATGGAGGAGCTGTATAAAGAATCGCCAAAAGAGTTGTGAGTTTTGATAACTTTGAGCAAGCTTTTCTCAGCTGATCTGAGTGAGGTAAGATTAGTATAGGGTTGTACCAGCTTGGATAGGGCTGGGCAATAGTCAGGTTTAAAGACAACAGAGTGAGCAACTATTAGTTGGTTTAGGGCTAGTAAGTTTGAGAGTTCAATCCAGTTTAGTTTTTGTAGGGTGATACGATGGTGAGATCTGTGGGGAAGATTAGCCGAAAATTTGGCGATTTTATTATAGCAAACTTCTGACTTACTCAAATCAGATTTATGAAGGTTTGTGAAGACTTGAGAACAATAGAAAAGGGTGGAAATTAGAGTTCTGGCAGTAGCTATTCTTGCATGGTTAGTAAGTTATGGTTTAGCCCTGTAGACTGCACCTAATTTTGTGTGGACTTTTTTGACTGTTAGAGTGATATTTCTGTCAAATTTCAGATTGCATTCTAAGATAACACCAAGGAGTTTGGTATGTCCAATCAGTTAAATTTTTTTACCACTGGAGGTGAAGACAGAGAGGTGAGTTTGTTGGTTTTTATTAGAGGAATTAGAAAATACCATAAGTTTGGTCTTGTTAGGCTTTAGAATGAGTTGTTGGTCTGAGAGGTATTTCTCAATGTTATGAAGGGCAGTCTGAGATTTTACTTGGAGTTCATATAAGAAGGGGCCAGAGCAAATAAGGGAAGCATCATCAGCATGTTGAATGATAGAGGCAGGTGGAGCTGCAGTATAATGGTCATTAGTAAAGACAGTAAACAGAAGTAGGCTTAAGACAGACCCTTGTGGGACACTGACAAAGATGGGCAAAAGGAGTGATAGCTTGTGTTCCCATATGGTGGCTTGTTTATGGCTGGAGAGGTAGCTGTGGAACCAATGAATGGAATTGGAGCTGAAATTAAGAGAAGCAAGTTTGTTTAGGTGTATTTGCTGGAACACAGTGTCAAAGGCATTTGACATATCAAGGAAGGTGGCAGCGACAAGGTGGTTGTTGTTTATGAGGTGGTTTACAGTGTTTGTGAAACTTAATAGGGCAGTATTGGTAGAAGGTTATGTGTTAGGAGGTGGTCTAATGTCTTAGATTGTAGGCATCTTTCTAAGATTTTGGCAAGTGGAGAAAGTATAGCTATGGGCCTGTAATTGGAAAGGTCAGTAGAGGGGCCTCCGTTGTGCAGGGGTATGACATAAGATATTTTCCAAAGTAGGGGTACATACTTTTCAGAGACAGAGCAGTTAATAAGAATAGATATAGGAAAAGAGATAGATTTAGCAGCAAGTTTAAGAAATTCACCAGGTAACTGATCTGCAGCAGGAGTACATGGCTTTATTTTTGTTGGGAGGTTTTGTATTTAATTAATTTCGATTGGTTTAAGAGAGAAAGGAGGAGTATTGTGGTCAGTGGAGGGAGGTGGTAAGGAAAGTGTGGAATCAACATTGTTGTTAAGTAATGAGGTGATGTAGGTGATAAAGTGGGTATTGAATTGTATAGCTATACAGTCAGTAATATAATTAGATGTTAGGGGTGGTGTTGATGGTTTTCCTGGGTTTAGGAGGAGGTTGATAGATTTCCCGACTCTTTGGGGGTTGTTTTAGTATTTTAGCTGGCGTGTTTGGAAGTAAGTCTTTTTATCATGTCTAATTTGTTTTTGCCTGATTTCTTTGTTGTCTGTAGGTTGCGTAATTGTTACTATTCTTGTCTTTGCAATAGTGAGTCCAGGCTTTATCCCAATGTTGAAGTAGGAGGATATTCTCTTTAGATAAGTAGGGAAGTTGCTTTGGCTTGGAATGGATTTTCCTGAAAGGAGCAAGATTATTTAGAATTTTCAGGAATGCATTACTAAAGTACTGAACAGCAAGATCCAATTGTAGGATTTTTAGGGGTGATCAGTTATATTCGTGCAATAGGGTGTGAAATAGCGATGGGCAGAAATTTTTGTATTAAGTATATATTAATATATAGTATTATTTATACTCTATGTACGTTTTCTAATAAGATAGATGGGGTAGTGGTCACTAAGAGAATCAGGGAGACAACCTGTGTCATAGTTGTAATTGGATTTGTTTGTTAAGATCCAGTCAAGTACAGAATGCTTGTTTGTGACCTTATCTATGCGTGTAGGTTGAGAAATATTTTGGGTAAAAGCATACAGGTTGATAAAGCTGGAAGGAGAGTTTGAGGAACAGGAAAACCAGTCAAGATTAAAATCTTCAATTGTTATAGTCTCTTGAGAAAAGTTGGAGAATGCCCATTCTAGGATGTTTTCAATGTGTGAGAGGTTATTACTGGGTGGGAGATAGATGGCTATTAAGATAATGGATTTTTGGGTGTTGGATTGTAGGCTTGTTTGTGTGATTTCAGCTCTAGGAAGTTGAGGAGGTGGTGTCAATAGCTGAAGTAAATTCAGATGGACCTTGTACATTATGCCAATACCACCTACACGTTTGGATAATTTATCCTTTCTGATAAGACAATAGCTGGGAGGAAGTAATTCCTCATTTTTTATATGTGGCTTGAGCCAGGTTTCAGTAATTATGGCTATGTCTGGGGAGTATAGTGTAAGACTAGCATGGAATTCTTGAAAAGTATTAAAGAGGCTTCTAAGATTAATGTGTATAACAAGTAGGTCTGAGTTACATGATCTGACTGGTGTGGTGGGGTAGTTAGTATTGATAGAGTTTGGAGGATGATTTGGGTCAGTAGTAGTGGAAATAGTGGGGCCTGGGTTTGGGTGTATGTCAGATTGGAGTTTAATAGTGGTGAGCCAATGGAGTGTGAGATATTTTAGTTTAGAGAAGAGCTTGAATTGTTCATGAAAGGAATGAGAGAGGTTTTATATGATAGTATTTGGATGGTAAGTATATAGTATTAAGATTGTTAAGTAATTGAGGGGAGTTGTGTACAGTATCTCTATTATCAGACAGGGTCAGGAAAGTAGGCAGAGTTGAAGAGTGATAGATCATGACATGACTGGAGTGGAAAAAGGTTAAGTAACAGTATAAAAACAGTAATGGTAGTAGGGTAGTGATGATGATGATTAGTGTAAGGAAGGCCATGGTAATGAAAAAAAAGTACTGAGCTAAGAATACTATGAGGGTGTGGTTATAGTAAGATGAGTGTTAGGTTAAAAAAAGCTTGAGGTGAAATAAGTCAATAGAGGTGAGCTGGGTGAAGCTGCAGAAGATTGAAAAATATATATAAGTAGGAGTGAATGGAATTATTTAGCATTAAGGGTGGTATTTATAGTCATTATGTAAAAATGTTAGGCTATCTGCACTGTCTGCAAATCAGTGCAAGCAAATTATGATTCATGCTGACCACTTATACCAATGCATGATGGCCACAGGTAAATATAAGCAAATAAGGTAATAATGAGATGTAAATGAGAAATGATGTAAAACCGTCTATGTTAATAAAGCATTCCTCACCTATATGTGATTCATAGTGAAACTTTTCTTTTGTGCCATCCAAAGATACTTTCTATAAAGAGGAGTGTTGTCTATACATTTGTACTTTACAAGCTGAAAAGATGCTGTCACTTGCTGTTAGTCTTGCTATATCCCATTATGAGCTGCTTGTCTTAGCTGAGCTAAAACCATTTGTGCCCAGTAGCCAAGAAGGCAGAGATACAAGCAGAGAATAACCCATTATAACTTTGGCAATCAGGAGATACTAGACAGGTTTAGAGTGATTGGGGATAGTATACAGGTCTTTGTGAGTATGTATGACCTCCACAATGGTACTGCAGAAATGTGTAGACTTCCTATTTCAGTAAATAATAAGGTATGTAGATCTCTCACAATATTTGCCATGGGAACTTTCATACAGAGTGCGGATGCAATTAATATGTTGCAGGTTTCTGCCTTGAGAATACTGATGTAGCTCATGGATGAACTCTTTGCATATGTAGATCAGTACATTTGTTTCCCAGTGTCAACTCAGGACTAAATCAGGACTAGATATGCCTTTTATGGGGTGGCACGTATCCCTGATGTGGTTGATTGTATAGACTTTACCCATGTTGCAATTAGGTCTGCTTCTGGTCTACAAGGTAAGAGGTACCACAATAGGCAGGGCTACTATTCTATCAATTGCCAAGTAGTGTGTGATACACTGGGGTGCATTACAAATGTCTCTCCCCAGCATCCTGTCAGTGCACACAATTCCCATATCTAGCAAACTAGCTCACTCTACCACCTTCTTTAGTGTGGTATGATGCTAAGAGTTAATCTTGTAGGCAAGTGGAACTTTTTTCTATTATATTTAAGTAGTTATTCATGGGACAATATACTGCTGAATAATAAACAACTTTTTCTCTCTCTTTTTATAGGTTCATAGGTTGGTACTAGGATATCGTCCCTGGGGCCTGTACAAGCCTAGCCATAACAATTCCCTGGCAATTTCTTTCCACAATATTTACTTCCCTGGACCCGTGTCTAGCAGGGTGACTGATGTGATCCCCGGGGTAAATTTCCTATCTCCCATCCAGTCATCAAGGTTCCTTTTGAAGAGAGCCAAGGAGGCACTCTGCTTGACATGTATGGGCAGTCTATTCCAGTGTATGGGGAGTCTCTAGGTCAGGAACCTATCCCTTCAGCAAGTTTTGTTCATTATGATGACAAGGTGTAGGTCCCTGGAGCATGTGGCTCTGATGGATTGGGATTTCTTCAGGTGTAGCATGTCCAACAGCTCTGGGTTTGACATGGCCTTGTATGTTAAGCAGAGATTGCCTCTGAGTAGACGATATGCGACAGAGTATAGCTGGAGTTTTTTAGTCGGTCAGCATAGGGCATCTGCTTTAGGCCTGTGATTCTTTTAGAAAGGTGTTTCTGCGGCCTTTCCAGTTGCAGATGTCTTGTGAGGTACATACCAAATAGAGAGTTGTACTCTATGATGGGTCTAATGAGGGATGAGTACAGTGGGACAATGACCTCCTTTTTTCTGCATGAAAAACCCTTAGTGATGAGGTGGTGTTTAATATCCATTGGGGTCATAGCTCATGACATCAGTAACAAATCCAAATGAAGCTGCAGGAAAGACCTACAACATATCCCTGTCCCAGACAAGTATTATCACTGGGATGGTCTTTAGCCTCCAGAAGACTTATTTTAGGCACCTGGATGAGTCTTGGGGAACCCTTCAATATGACCCAACTACTTCATGCCGGATGTTTACTGCATGTTGCATTATGCACAACACGATCATGCTCCAGTCTGGTGGTGAACTGACGCATGCTGTCATTGAGGTTCCCATTTTCTGTTGTACTATTACTAATAGTAACTAGCCAGGATTGTGCACAGCATTCACCTGCATGGGTAAAGAGGTAGAATCTAATCCAGAACTATGGACCATGATATTGAGGTGTTTCCTTTCTTGTGATAAAACACATAGAGTATAATTGATGCATGCCGTGATATCCATGGACTATGTGTGGTGGTGCATTGTCTACTGTCACTGTTCATCAGAAATTCCTTCTTATCTTTTAATAATTATTATTTTTTTTAGTTCAGAACAGGTACTCATATTATTGTTTGCAAAAGTCATGCCTGAGTGCATACTAATTCGTGTTCAGTGAAGTAATAAGATATCATATAAGTAACAGCCACATTTTTAACTGTTTTGCATAATACATTCTAATGAGATAGTTTACCTGTGTAGGCATGTACTGAATGTCCTCAAGTGGTTCAATTAGCAAAAAAGTCAATTCTGTATTTAACATGAGTTCATGCTTTGAAAATGTATATTTTTTATGGTATGCAATATTTTCAAGTTTTGAAGTATGTTGTCTGTTGATGTACTGCACATCAGATTATTTTATTTTGTCACACAATGATTTGTAGTCTCAGAGACAAAAAAAACCCTTTTATTTTGTGCAGTGGTGAGGATGAAATGGCAGCAATGTTTGTTTACATGGCAGGATGCTCATTTTAACCCATAAGTTTCTTATTAGCTTGCCATGAAAACTTGTGTATTACTACTTTTAAGCTGTAGGTGATCCTGCAGCCATTAATCTGCCAGTGCAGCGGGACCATGATCGGGACCTAGAATGAAAGGTTCTGCTAGGTATAGATTATCTTTGATGTGACCAGCATGAACTTTGTTGTGTTTGTTCACCCCAACTAATTATAGTACTTTCTTGTGAAGAACTTGCAGTTCGATGTGAGCTGCCCCAATGTGTATGGACAGTAGCCCATCTTTTTCCTCTTCCAAAGCTGAGTCTTACTTTAGTCTGGTAAATCCTAAATATTGCATGATTGGAGATAGCCATGGATGCTTGATGTGCTATCAGAGTGCACATCAGTGTCATAGTGGTATTTTCCTTACTCTGTGCCATATTCAGTGCTGGAAATACTCATATATGCCATGGTGGACTTTGACAATTTCCAGCTGACTCTCTATTGCAGTGCTCTTAGATGTAACAATATAATGGCACATTTGCTGCTGTGTAGCCAATACTTTACATGTTTCCTGGGGGTAGCTATAATAAATTCCTGTGCCTTGCACCCCTTTGTAAATATATCATTGTGGATACCTTTACCTCTGAATACCTGCCATCATCCTCAAAGTGTTTGTCTGGGTTTGGAAATACTGGTATAAATGTGCAGGGCTTTCTACCTGTACCAGTGTGAGTGTAATGTCACCCTGTACTTGACTTTGTGATGCACTGTCACGTCCTGTTAAGTTACTAACACTCTGTATGGCATGAGATCCTGCCATTAAGGTGATGAGGTGTGTCGGATAAGGTAAGAAAGGCAGGGATCATACTTTCCTGAGACTACTTCACAAATATAACTATGTTATCATCATCACCTTCAACAGCCATTCTGCTGCTGTAATCCTCCAAATTTAATCGTATAGTGCAACTGTTTCTGCTGCTGACTCTAAGAAATTATTTGAAAACATTTCTAATAAAGAAATAACATATTGTACTGTATGCTTATTAAGGAGAGCATTGGGATGGTTACCATGCACAATGCCTACATTGTCATTCTGTGTAGATGTGGAAAGTTCATTTAGTAATAGTAATTCTCATGTGTTTAATGTGATCCTTCATGTCAGTATTAAATTCTCTGTATTAATATGTACTGTTTTTAAACTGGCATTCATGGGCAGGAGGTTGTTGCTGCTGCAGATATTGGATTGGTAGCAGCCAGTTTCTATACTGCTCTGATTATTCCACTGCCATCATATTTTGTGTCATTGTTAACCCCATGGATGGAGAGAAGGTATTCCTCATCTAGTTGTAAGGTGATAATTGTTGGAAGCTCCCCCACACACTACTGGTACATACAATAACATGCTGATTTGTCTTGTTTCTAGCATGTCCTACCATATAATTAGCCCTCTTCTTGCACTGTGGTAATATGAGGGGTTCTTCCACTGACTGCATTAATGTCCAGGACAACTTGATTCCAGGCTTCTGTCCTCTCAGTTTGTTTGGGCCCCACTTTACCAAACAGATGTTTGCCATAGGTCCAAAGGGCTGCCATGAGGATTTTCTTTGCCTCATGGTTAAGGTTGTCCTTTTTCTCCCTTGAGCCTTTGTTTTGTATCATTACTGCACATGAAAAATGGGTCTATATTAGAAGACAGAAAGTTTAAAATTGTGAACACTCTAAAGAGTGAAAATGCAGGACCTTGAAGTGCTTTTTTTGAGATCTTAGTACAATGAAGATCAAAATATTTGCCCTTTTCCCACTGTAGTGCGATCTTGGAGTTGGAATATATATTTAGCGGGGGGGGGGGTTCACAGCCTCCCACAATAATGATTTCGAGGTTCGGCATTTTTGCTCTTTAGAACATTCATGATTTTAAACTTTCAGTCTTCTAATATAGACCCATGAAAAATATATCACATAAACTTGATGTAATCTTCAGTCAGACAACACAACAATGAAACTGTCTGCCATCCTCCTATAAAAAGTTAGGTAGCACATACCTCATAATTATATATACACATACAAAATTTTAGTCCATTCAAGTTCAGTTGTGCTATATTAATATCTGCAGCATCATAAATATGTTCATAACAATAAATCACTCACTTTGTTATCAGATTCATCCTTCTTTTAGCCCTACCTCTGTCATTTATCAATCATCAATGACACTCAGAAATTCCATGTAAAAGCACATGAATGTTCAGACAGCAATTCATCCTTAAACTTAGTACTTCACAATTATAACCTTGCATTCCTGTTTGCTCAGTCACTACATGACACCAAAGAGAATGATTTCCTCCAAATTAACTAATCATTTCCACTGCTCCTGCCATGATTTTCAATTTACAACTGACAGTTTCACACTATGCACTAAGTCCATGTAATATGCCCATCATATCACAAAAATAAACAATTCTTGAAGTTGACATATTAATTTTACATTATTGTTAGATGTTTCATATTAATTTAGAATATTTCAATTATTTTTCTTACTTTGAAATATTTGAAAATTCCTAAATCATTTGCCACAAACCTGGAGTAATCACAATTTAATATGGCAGTCTTAAACTATTTCATGTAAATTCAGGTCCATTTACACATTTTTTATGGAAATTAGGCCCTTTCACATTTATCCCCATAAATTACAATAATACAAGAATGTGCACAGACAGTTATGCATATAAATTGCACTTTGCTACTCATGAACATGGCAACATGATTATGTGAATGCACTACAGACAGTGGCAGAGTCTGCAACAGTCCTCAGTACTCCCCAGCATGCCACAGGAATGCATGGATAGACTCAGATATGCTCAAAGCTGAATGTGTTAAGAAAAATCAAATTACAGTTATATGCATGACAGTTTGCACAGCCATGAAGTATAATCCCTATTCATCTAACATTATCTTGCACATCTTCTCACCTCAAACCAAGCAACATTTAATAAAAGTTTATACTACCAGACATAACAATATTTATTTCCACAAAAAGAAACACCTAAAGGAAAAAAAAAAACACTAATACTGCTATTCAGCTGCTTGGAACATGCAAAAATTACATTCATACATAGCAGGAGTAGCAATTGTAAGTCATATAAAGAAAATAATGATTGCATAATGACTTTTATCCTCCATAAAAGTGAAATGTGAGTGTACTCCTTTAATACATGTTTGTTACAAAGCAGTTTTGGTTAAATCAAATTGCTTATAATATCAGTGCCACTTTTGGTTACCTGGGTTTGGTTAAGGTGAGGTCACACCCCCAATAGAGGGATTCTAAACCTGTGAACAATAGCCCTGCTCATATTTTTTCATTTCAGTACTGGCACTTTGAATGATAGCAGCACCTGTGGAGGTAAGAGGCCATGCTTCAAGCTGGTTGATAAGGAGAACAGAATTATGGTCCACCTTCTTAATGGTTATATCTGGATAAGATCAATCCATGCATGCAAGGTGCTGAATATAAAACAGATAGACACCTGGTAGGAGTTAGGAGAGTACTTGTCATCAGTGACAGATATCTCCCACACCAGCCAACAGTGCCTCCACAGGTACAATAACCTACAGAAGCATATGCTCAACCAGTTGACTGAGTGGGTTGATCACGTTGTGGCAAGAATGCCAGAGTTCAATAGTACGTATAACTTTTTTGTCTCATTTTTGTTCATATCTATGATAAAAATAAGTTATGAGAATGTTGCATAAATTAAGGTATTTCCTAGAAAAAAATATGTGCAGCTGCAAATATGTATCTATATTATTATAATAATGCAAAGTGAAGCTTAAAAATATATGCACACAGAACTGCATTTGTATACAAATATATGGGATGTTTATGACAAAACATAATTGCCTGTAGAAATACAAACTTAAGTAAAATAGTATATGTCTATAAATCACAGATATACATCTGCATGAATACACTTAAAAATATTTTTTCACATATAAATATGTATGTATTTAAACAGAAAGAAACAAAATCCATTGCTAAGTAATTTATTCAGTATTGCATTATCTGAGGTTGTAGTTAAAGTAAATGCAAACAGTTTTTGTAAATAACTGATTTTGTTTGTGTAGGCCACAAAAATATTTACTAGTACATTAAATGTATAAGACAGTCATTACTTCCACAATACTAACTGCACATAGAAGATTGCTGAACTCATTCAAGTACCACACTAACTTAGGATGGAGGTTGGAGGATGGGGGTTGAGGGGTTACAGTGTAAAGAAAATGACCAGCCGTACTTTAATGGAAAATGACCCATTGTATTACTTCCATTTTTCTTTTGTATACATTTTTAAACTATCCCCTTGTATGCTTGGAATTATGCAGAACTCTATCAAAGTACACATTTTGTACAGATAAGGAAATGGAGACTGTCTTGAATTGTTACATTTTTCTGTGTGAACACCTTCTGCCGGAACATAATTCAAAGACTGTTACATGCAAAGCATAACATTTTAAAACACCATTCCACCAAACAGACAAGACCTTCACACCTATGAAAATGTAACAATTTATTTATTACTTGCAATAAAGAGGAGATTGTCACAAGTATCGGTAACATTGAGGAAATATGAGGTAAATTATAGGTATACAACAATTGTCTTATGTCTTCTCTTTCTATCCCAGGAGAAAATAAATTACATTCATACATAGCAGGAGTAGCAATTGTAAGTCATATAAAGAAAATAATGATTGCATAATGACCTTTATCCTCCATAAAAGTGAAATGTGAGTGTACTCCTTTAATACATGTTTGTTACAAAACAGTTTTGGTTAAATCAAATTGCTTATAATATCAGTGCCACTTTTGATTACCTGGGTTTGGTTAAGGTGAGGTCACACCCTAATAGAGTGATTCTAAACCTGTGAACAATAGCCCTGCTCATATTTTTCCATTTCAGTTCTAGCACTTTGAATGATAGCAGCACCTGTGGAGGTAAGCGGCCATGCTTCAAGCTGGTTGGATAAGGAGAACAGAATTATGGTCCACCTTCTTAATGGTTATATCTGGATAAGATCAACGCAGGCATGCAAGGTGCTGAAAATAAAACAGATAGACACCTGGTAGGAGTTAAGAGAGTACTTGTCATCAGTGACAGCGATCTCCCACACCAGCCAACAGTGCCTCCACAGGTACAATAACCTACAGAAGCATAACCTCAATCAGTTGACTGGGTGGGTTGATCACATAGTGGCAAGAATGCCAGAGTTCAATAGTGCGTATAACTTTTTTGTCTCATTTTTGTTCATATCTATGATAAAAATAAGTTATGAGAATGTTGCATAAATGAAGGTATTTCCTAGAAAAAAATATGTGCAGCTGCAAATATGTATCTATGTTATTATAATAATGCAAAGTAAAGCATAAAAATATATGCACACTGAACTGCATTTGTATACAAATATATGGGATGTTTATGAGAGAACATAATTGCCTGTAGAAATACAAACTTAAGTAAAATAATATATGTCTATAAATCACAGATATACATCTGCATGAATACACTTAAAAATATTTTTTCACATATAAAAATTTGTATGTATTTAAACAGAAAGAAAAAAATCCATTGCTAAGTAATTTATTCAGTATTGCATTACCTGAGGTTGTAGTTAAAGTAAATGCAAACAGTTTTTGTAAATAAATGATTTTGTTTGTGTAGACCACAAAAATATTTACTAGTATATTAAATGTATAAGACAGTCATTACTTCCACAATACTAACTGCACATACAAGATGGCTGAACTCATTCAAGTACCACACTAACTTAGGATGGAGGTTGGAGGATGGGGGTTGAGGGGTTACAGTGTAAAGAAAATGACCAGTCGTACTTTAGTGGAAAATTACCCGTTGTATTAGTTCCATTTTTCTTTTGTATACATTTTTAAACTATCCCCTTGTATGCTTGGAATTATGCAGAACTCTATCAAAGTATGCATTTTGTACAGATAAGGAAATGGAAACTGCCTTGAATTGTTACATTTTTCTGTGTGCACACCTTCTGCCTGAACATAATTCAAAGAATGTTACATGCAAAGCATAACATTTTAAAACACAATTCCACCAAGCAGGTAAGACCTTCACACCTATGAAAATGTAGCAATTTATTTATAATTTGCAATACAGGAAAGATTGTCACAAGTATCAGTAATATTGAGGAAATATGAGGTAAAATATAGGTATACAACAATTATCTTATGTCTTCTCTTTCTATCCCAGGAGGAAATAAGTTACAGCCAGCATCACCAGGGTAGGAGAACAGCTAAGCTGGTCGAAGCCACTGGTAAGCATGAATAAAGTAATAAGTAGTATCATGCATTTAACTGATTTCATTAATATATTAAAACAATAATAAATGAAGGTAACTATAGCAGTAAAGTGCATTCAGTACACAATTTCAACTGAATGTAAGACGTACATCAGCATATAAGTGCAGTATTTTCTATTTAACTTATTTCATTAATGTATGTAAAGAAATAGTTTATAAAGAAAATAACTACAATGTTTTCATTACATTACTGCAAACAAACGTAATGGATTTGTCTTATATAAGTGCACCATTCTGTCTTTAACTAATTTTATAAGTCCACAGATAAGTACTATGCTAGCTGCAGAAAGAAAAAAAATCCATTTTAAGTCTAGCCAGTTTCCCTTTTCTTGCTGGAAATAAACTATCACATTTGGTTATAGACTGGCCTTACCCATACCATAGTCGATAATTATATATTCCCCTTAATGACAATAAATGGGATCACACTATAGATAATTTAAGGGGAACCATGCATGGGATAAAGCATTTAGGTGGGGTATCTGCTCATTAGTAGTAAAGGGGCTAGTCCTGGGGTTAAAATGAATGTTCCCCATCTGTAGATTTAAGTTGAATTTGAATATAGACAGGGATGAACTTTCTTTTATGTGGATAGGGAGTCATTTCCACAGCAATGGTATCCTCTGAGAGATATATATGTCCCTCCAAAGTGTCCTATTGATGCTATAGAAGAGGTTTAGATCCCTAGACTTAGTTTTTCTGATTCCATTTGACTTGCTGATGTGCAGTAAATCCATCAAAAATTGGTCAGCAGATCCACTGTATGCCAGACACAGGTCATCTCTTAGCAGTCTGTAGGATACCAAGTATAGTGACGGGGCTTTGAGATGACCCATGTAGCAGATGCTGTTTAGGTCTTGTATCCTTTTAGTAACATATCTCTGTGGGTGTTCAATTTGTTGCATGTATCTGTACAAATACATGCCAAAGTGGGCATTATATTCTATGACTGGCCTAATGAGGGCTGAGTAAAGGGCAAAATGACATCCCTAGACCTAGACATAATCCCTTTATATATAAGCTATGCAGGATAGAAGGACATTCTTACAGCAACAGACACATGTTGGCCAAAAGTTAGGCCACTGTCTACAAAAGTTGTCAAATCCTGAACAAGTGGGTCAACTCTTTGGGGCGTATTATCAGTGTTGTAGTTTCTTCGGGTAGATGACTTTCCAAAGGATACAATAATGCATTTTTGGCATTTAATTTCAGTCCATAATTTTGGCAACAGTTACTTATTTGGTATAAACCTTCTTGCAGGATAGATAAATCATTTTGGGATTTACTGAGTGCTCCTACATTTCAGTCATCTGCAAATTTAGTCAGTCAGAGCTCTTTTATATTGGCTTTTACTTAAACAAAGTAGATGCCAAACAAGAGAGGTCTCAGCACAGAGCCCTGGAGAAATCCACTGAAGACTGATCTTTTTTTTTTTTTTTTGGAGAGAACTTCCACTATTTTAATTATCTGCATCCTATCTGTGAGCCAGTTGGTAATCCAACAGGTGAAACAGGGGTTTATTTTTAGCTTATTTAGCTTTTCTACTATGCCTGAGTAGGAATAGTGCCAAAGGCTTTGGTCAGGTTGTGATATGCAACGTGTACTGTTTTGCTTTCATCTATTGCTTTGGTGACCTTTTCAAAAAATCTGCCATGTTGAGTAAGCAGGACCTGACCTTGATAAATCCAAATTGAGATGAATCCATTGTTTGGAGGTTCCGTATGTCCTAACTGATTAATTCCATAATAAGTCTTTCCATGTCTTTGCATATGAGGCAGGTCAGACTTATGTGCCTGTAACTGCCTGGATTTGTGGAAGCAACTCCCCATCCTGCATTATGCAGGGGAATGACTATAGGTGTTCACCATTTGCTTGGTACAAAAAAACTTATGGAGTCTGAGACTGAACAGTGTTGTTAAAATTCTGGCTAAATCATGCCTCGTGTTATTCTGTATCCAGTAGTTTTGTTAGAACCAATAAATGCAGTATTTTTAGCTTTTAACACTTCTAGGACTTGGTCTTGTGTGAAAGCTAGATGCAAACCAGTTTCAGCTACATCTTGAGGGACAAATGGAGAGAGAGGCAACAAGATACAATTATAAAATGAGTTTTTATTACAATATTGCAAACAAATGCACATCAGGCACAAATATGATCATTTATATTAGTATAGTAGACTGCAAAATGTAACCGCCACCAAAATTTGATCACAATACATTCTCCCTGGGATTTACTAAGACCTGCATGACATGCATGAATAGTGCAGGAGCTGCTGCACGCAATATGTCCACCGAGCGATCCAGTATAAAGCTCCCAGGATGTGCACAAGCGCTTCTACACTATTCCTTCATGAACACCACTGCCTTATTCTAATTACCTCATTTGCTGGTGAAAACCATGCAAATTAAGTGAATTAGTGATCCAGCAAGCAGGCAGGTGTTCATGCAGGAATAGTGTAACCTGCAGAAATGTATTCAGTTACTAGTTGAATACATTTCTGCAAATGAGAAAACAAAGCCATGACAGCTGAAAATAAAGCATGTATTATATTTAGTTGGCATGCCAATGGCCAAATATGTGGCCATTGTCATGAAAAATAGTTTGAATTTTTTGAAATAAAACTTTTTTTTTTGGCCAGTCTTGGCTGTTTAAGCATACAGCAGCGGCACGCAAATGGGATTGTGCCAAAAATAAAAAAAAAGGGGTAAAAATACATTTTTACAAAAATCTGCATTTTATGGCATGCAGAATGAAAACAATACCAGGGAATAATGGTTGCTAAGAGGAAAGGCCCAGCCTAAGTGTCGTAACTATGGAGTAAGGCCATTGTGTATGCAAATGAGGGGATTTATACTGAATCGCAATTTTTTTCTAAGTGTCAGACTGCACCTAACCATGTAGGTGCTCTAACACCACCATGTAGACAGGAGGAGTAGCTAACATTGAAAGGGCGTGTGTCATGCTTGCTGAAAGCACATTGGAGCTCAGTGGCTCATGTTTGCCCTTAGCTAAGCACAGCTAAGGAAGGGGGTGTATGAGGCTGTGTTGTTTTTTCCATGAAATGCAGAACGTGCTCGTATCCAGGGAGGGCCATTTCTGCTTAAAAGTGTTTACTTTAGCTAAATGGTTGTGCACAGTGCACCAGGCCTAAAACAAAACAACAACAAAAATAAAATCCCAAGGAATAGCAGAACTGTTCACATTTGAGCACAGGGAATGTGTAACATGCATCAGGGCTTAAACAGGGAGGAAATAGGAACGGGAAACAGCAGAAGGAAGGCAATCAAGAAGAACTCCCATAGCTGGCAGGTGGAATGTATCAGAATCAACCAATTACACAGGAAGCAGCCCAGCACACTACTATAAACTATGCAAACACCTTTCAGTCTGGTTTTCCCACAAACTCTACACCACTGGTGTACACATTCAAGGAAATTATAAACTGACAAAACTAAAAAAACATGTTAGGGGCTGCTGTTGCTTTGAATTATCAGTATGTGCTAGAGACTGAGGGTGTTGAGGAGGATAATGCTGACAATCAACTTAGACCGAGGAGGAGGAGAAGAGTGTTCACACCCAGGGTAACCTACCAGGATCTACATGATCTGGAGATAGTAGAACACTACAGGGTGGACAAGGACATACTTCAGCAACTTGTTGAGCTATGCAGGCCTCGCCTAAGATCTAGAACCAACAGATGGGAACCCATCCCAGTGGATACATAGATATGTGTAGCCTTAAGAATACTAGCTACTGCTACTTTCAAAAGACCAACTGGGGAAATCATGGGGGTCTCATAGGCATCTGCATCCAGGATACTCCACCATTTCCTGGATGCCATACGACCACATGCCGCTGAGCATATTTACTACCCCAGCACCTGTGAGAAGAGGACCAGCAATATGCATCTCTTCCACCATGTAGCAGAATACCCAGAGGTACTTGGTGTCATAGACTGCATGCACATCCACATCAAAGCACAACTTGGTGACCAGGGTAGGGTCTACCTAAACTACGAGGGGTTCCATCAACTGCCAGGTCGTGTGTGATACCCAGGACATTATCATGAATGTGTGTGCTGACAGCCCTGGAAGTAATCATGACTCCCACATCTGGCATTCATCACAGCTATACCGGGTATTTGCCAGTGGGGACACGCTGCCAGCTGGTGGGGGATGCTGGCTCTGCACTGGAGCCGTGGCTGATGACACCCATCAAAAATACAGACACACCCACACAAGAACGCCATAATGAGGCAATGCACAAACGAGGATCATTATAGAGCATGTGTTTGGGATGCTCAAGTCACAGTTCCATTGCCTTAACATATCCAGTGAAGCCTTGCAGTCATCTCCAATCACATGTGGACACATGTTCATAGCATGTGCCATGCTACACAATATGATTCTGCAGAAACATCTGCAACAGGAACAAAAAGCAAAACAGGGAAGGGCCATGCAGCTCCCCATCATTGAAAAGGTCTCCACAGGCACAGAGGGACTAGGGGAGGAACATCCTGAGCCTGCCTCTGTAGGCAGATGTAGGTGTGCCCAGTATGCCATGTCCTTGGCAAAGAGGCAAAGCATAGCATACACACTGACACTGTAGGACCTGAGGGACTGATCTATATCTCTGACTCATGCACACATTAAAATGGATGCCAAACATCACACCACATATACCCTACTATCTATAGGCAGTGTACTGTGTGCATCCGACATAGTCAGCCCTCAAGCACCATCCTCACAACAGCCTTAGGCACAAAGTAAGTCGGTCTTCTTAACAAAATTAATGAATGGAGTGGAATGTTCTGATAGCATATCTATCGTATTGATTCAATCATGTAAGGGAATGGGATGGCTTACTGAGATTGCAGCAGACAACTGACAGCTATGTGGGACAGCAGGAAGTGTATTTCTAGTACTGGCCTACCCACACCATGCAGTACCACCCTAGTTGACAAATACCACGGCAGTATATGTGGTGGACCAAATAACTGGGGGGTCCTAGGTCATATGCATGGATGTCAAAGTGGGGGTCCATACCCTCATCCAGCCTCAGTCAGCAGATAAGCTGTAGAAAAGCATACAGAAATGGCTGGCAAAAGGTCCCCACATGGCAACATCCATGAAATCCCCACCTACAGACTTTTACCCAGTGATATCACAGCAGGTCTGGCAGTGGCAGTATGGCTTTGAAAGGTAAGACGTCTGAAACTACAAATGACTATGCCAGAACAATCTGATAACCTGTGGTTGATACTGTTATGCCTGTAGTCTGAAAGATTGGGCACACCACTATCCTGAATGGGACCAATATGTTAAGCAAGTATTAGCACAGTCTCTTAAAATGTGTATTGTGTACAGATGCGTCACCCCCCCATAGTCCCATAGAAATGCAGTAACATGTCCCTAGCTTTATGCTGCATCCAGCCATCAACCAGAGTGATGGCTCAATGCAAACAAAAATCAATTGTCAGTAACACCCACAGTCAACTTACTGGTGCCATCCCAGGGTTGTCCACTGCAGGCAACCTGGGAACATATGATCATCAGAATGCACTGCCTTGCTACAGATGGCCTGCATCTGTCACACCTGGCCTACAGGCCTGTGGAAAATGCCCATGCCTCACCCACAGTTCTCTGTTAGGGAGTGTCATGGGGTCCATAACACCAACATAACACAGTCTACAAAATGCAAAGAAAGACTATGCTGCTAACTGCTAGGAGAAAACCTGCCAGTGTCAGAGACCAAGAAATATGGTCAAAGCCATGAATAATGGGGTGAAAAAGATCCAGAGAGAAGGACACCTTTCAAATACTGCTCTAATAATGTGATAAAGTTGATGGAATGATTATAGTAGCATGGAATGTCTGATGAGTATGAAGTCAGAAACTGCAATGTAAACTGTCAGTAATATCTGACTTCAGCCCTAAGTGACTTGCAAAGCACTTTTCCTTGAAAACCACACTTGTTTGTATAACCAACAAGATATATGAGTCATGAATGTGAACATTCAGTGATACTCTGTACAGTTGACAGGCAGGACTAGGAGTCTAAACATGGGAATGCACTCATTGCAGGCAGTTCTAACCCTGGAAGATGGTGATATGTCTGCACCCACAGAGCCCTGGCCCACAGCCATGGGGAGTAACACACCCTTCCCTAATCACTCATCCTGTGCAATATCGTGACCCAAAAATGTGGCCAGCCAAGCAAAATGAGGTGGGCCATACATATATGTCAGACTAACACGCACCTCCAAGCTGGTCAAACAGTCTAACACACACAAGACCTTCCAAGTGCAGTCAACCTTTGAGCAGACCCTTATGCAAAGCACTGGTAGCTATAGGGAAACATATCTGACCCAGGACATGCCCCCATATCTTATCTCCTACAAATCTATCTGGAGTCTGCCAGTCACTCTGATCCTGTCTGACGTATATTACCCAACTGTGGACTGGAAATCAGACCAGGCCAGAACAGAAATGCACAGAGATTCCATCATTGCAATATACCACCAAGGTACTGGACCATTTCTATGGCTACAGCAGTCAATTAACCATAAGCACTCCTCTCCCATAAGTTGGTGTGTGCATCATCCATCCTGTATTCTTCTGGTAAATCACTGTGATGATCTGAGGAGGTATGTCACGAGGTACTGAAACAATACATGACAGTATCAAATGGCATATATGTCAGATGTTTGCTAAAACAAGCCCTGTAACCCTAGTAACCCATACATTACTGAGATAAATAGTCACAATCACTGTATGGCCCATGGTCCCCTATTTTGATAGGCTATCTCCAGATATTCTGCACCAACAGGTTGAGAGGTATGGCTGTAGCACAAAACAGACTGAAATGGCGTACAACAATCTCTGGAATGGAGTCCCACATGTACTATAAAAGGTAACACTGGGCATGCTCATACACCTAGAGAAAGGTCAGTAGGATATAGGAATGAACAGGCATTCCCCACCCCATGCACTTCCCACTGCCCTACTTTAGCAGTCCTGAAGATGTCTGTCACCACAGAAGTGCCTTTCATCAGGCCTCAGCCCTATAAGCTATGTTGTGCATGCGATAACTGTGTCACACTGTAGTACAAATAACTAGTTAGGTAGGGATTCTAATCTCAGTCCTGGCAAATGTAAAAGTTTGTGTGTGTGTGTGTGTGTGTGTGTGTGTGTGTGTGTGTGTGTGTGTGTGTGTGTGTGTGTGTGTGTGTGTGTTTAGACGTTAAAGATTTAGGGTCCATTCAAACTCAGTACACTTCCCCTTTCCAACTTTAGCAGTCCTGCAGATAACAGTCACCTTAGAAGTCCCTTTCATCATCCTCAGCCCCATAAGCTCTGTGGTGCATGTGATAACTGCATAACACTATAGTTTAAATAACTAGATAGATAGGAGTTCTAATCTCCATCCTGGAAAATGTCAAAGTGTGTGTGTATGTGTGTGTGTGTGTTTTTATAAGTTAAAGCTTTTGGGTCCATTCAAGCCCAGTATACTTCTGTGTGTGTGTGTGTGTGTGTGTGTGTGTGTGTGTGTGTGTGTGTGTGTGTGTGTGTGTGTGTGTGTGTGTGTGTGTGTGTGTGTGTGGTCCATTCAAGCCCAGTATACTTCCCCTTTCCCACTTTAGCAATCCTGCAGATATTAGTCACCCTAGAAGTCCCTTTCATCAAGTCTCAGCCCCATAAGCTCTGTGGTGCATGCGATAACTGTGTAACACTATAGTACAAATAACTAGTTAGGTAGGAATTCTAATCTCATTCTTGGACAATGTCAAAATGTGTGTGTGTGTGTGTGTGTGTGTGTGTGTGTGTGTGTGTGTGTGTGTGTGTGTGTGTGTGTGTATGTGTTTACAAGTTAAAGCTTTTGGGTCCAGTCAAATCCAGTATACGTCCGCTTTCCCACTTTAGCAGTTCTGCTATCAGTCACCTTAAAAGTCCCTTTTGTCAGACTTCAGCTCCATAAGCTGTGTGGTGCGTGTGATAACTGTTTAAAGCATTTTGTGGCCTCTCACACCCAGTACATCACCCATCGCCATACTTTATGAGGGCTGGTGATTTGTATTTCGTCTTTACACAGCCTCTTTGGTTTTATGCAATTTGTCTTGGTTGCTGTACTGTGTTTTATCTGCTATTAATGTTCCTCACCTTAGAAATACATTTGGACAACTTTCACCCTATAACCTATGTGGTGGGTGCGATAAATGCGTAACACTGCAGTAGCAATAAATAGATAGGTAGGGGTTCTAATCTCAGTCTGGACAGCTCTGTGTGTGTGTGTGTGTGTGTGTGTGTGTGTGTGTGTGTGTGTGTGTGTGTGTGTGTGTGTGTGTGTGTGTGAAAAGTATCCTGTCTTTGGGTGGGTTGTTGAGTTTGTGTGAGAACCATATCCATTGGGTGATGGGTTTTGCTACGTTTTGCTGTTGCCCACACAGTACATGTCCCAGTGTCCACACTACAAGGCCCACAGTTGTCATCCACTGTAGAGGGACCTGTAACACTCTGCAGCCCTATAAGCATTGTGCCATGTACAATAACTATGTGACATTATGGAATATATAACAAAATAGGCTGCACATCTAATCCTTGGATATCATTCCCCACTCAGGAATCATACACAAACCCACTCAGGTAGGCAGCCACACCTACATCAGTAGGTGACCTGCAAACTGGCTCACAGATAGAACATACAGTGTGAAAGCAGTGGGCCCCATGTCAGACTGTCGAATAGTCACGAGTGGAGTCCCACAGAGTGTCGACCTGGGTTCCCTCATGTTTGGGATCCACATCTCTGAGGACCAGCCCATTACAAAGGCACCCTGACTGACAATGTTTGCAGATGACTACAAGGTGGGCGCTATTATTACCCCTCACATGAGGTTAGCATCTTTCAAAATTACCTCTCTGAGACCTATGACTGTTGTCAGAAACCTGGACATAATCTCAATGGCAGATGATGTGCCCCCATCCCCTTTGGGTACGACATGGCTCCCATAAAGTAATACATTGATGGTAGTCCACTGAACACTGATGCTGGTATAACAGAACTGGGAACACAGGGTGACAATGAGCTTGATGGTGACCACCACAGTGCCACTGTCTTCCGAAACTCCTTACATGTGTCACTTCTCCTGATTCAAGATATTGAATCTGGGAAGTAAAAGGACAGTGGAAACTGGATAAAAGCCTGGAAAAACCACCATGATAAGAATTACTTCCTCCTTTAATAGAGACAGACAACTAAATAAATAAAATCCAAGAGTTCTAGTAAAAGATGAGCGCTTTCGGCTCTTCGGCCTTCATCAGATCTAAAAATGAGCTCTATTCACTAGTTTAAAAACATAGTCCCATCCAATCAGATGTCTGTCATTTCATGACATCCTACTGAATAGGTGTAACACACCTTTTAACATCTTAAAGCTATAGCTCTTGCTGCAAAGAAAAGGCCTTCCTGACATTAAAATAAAGTCATGAAAAAATTTTTCAGAAAATTTTGAAGCGTCTGTTTTCAAGCAGAGGCTTCAGTGGCACTATATTGTTTATACCAGGATGCCTATCAGCTCTAAGGTTTATTATCCACTCTGTTTCTTATACTTCTGTAAGATTTTTAAGGTCACCTCCACGGAAATTGGGTACGATGTGATCCAAGACCATAAAAGTAAATGAGTGTGTGGGAAACTGTATAACGTGAATGACTAATGCATTATTAATATCAGCTTTGGTGATATCTTGCAGATGTTGCATAATCCTAGCTTTAAACAACTGGTTAGTTTTACCTACATAGAAAGCTGCACCTTTCTTACAGCTAGCTATATAAACTAAATCTCGGGAAAGGCAGGTAGCATATTCATTAAAATGGAAGTCTTGGCCAGAAATAGGATGTGAGAAGCGGTTGCTGGTGTTTATATAGGGGCAAGCTTTGCATTTGTCACATCTATATGTACCTTTCTTAGATGTCTGGAATCCAGTTCTTTTTGAAACTCCATCTTTGAAGCACAGCATCCTTTTTAAATTATTTTTGTTCTTGTAAATGAAATATGGTTTCTCCCCTACTATCTCTTTAATTTTTTCATTCTCTGTCAAGACTGGCCAGTACTTGCGTATGGTGTCACATACTAGTCGAGAGCCAGAGCTGTAGATCAACAGACAATTTAGAGTCTTGTTGAGAAATTGTTATGAGAGCAGATAAGCTGGAGAATATTAGGAAGACAAATGGATGTCCGTTCATGAAAAAAGATGTGATGAGTCAAACAAAAAGAAATTCGAGAGTGACAGCAGATCTCAACAAGACTCTAAATTGTCTGTTGACCTACAGCTCTGACTCTCAACTAGTATGTGACACGATACGCAAGTACTGGCCAGTCATGACAGAGAATGAAAAAAATTAAAGAGATAGTAGGGGAGAAACCATGTTTTATTTACAAGAACAAAAAGAATTTAAAAAGGATGCTGTGCTTCAAAGATGGAGTTTCAAAAAGAACTGGATACCAGATATCTAAGAAAGGTACATATAGATGTGGCAAATGCAAAGCTTGTCCCTGTATAAACACAAGGAACTGCTTCTCACATCCTATTTCTGGCCAAGGCTTCCATTTTAAAGGATATTCTACCTGCCTTTCCCGAGATTTAGTTTATCTAGCTAGCTGTAAGAAATGTGTAGCTTTCTATGTAGGTAAAACTAACCAGTTGTTTAAAGCTAGGATTATGCAACATCTGTGAGATATCACCAAGGCTGATACTAATACTGCATTAGCAACTCACTTTATACAGTTTCCCACACACTCATTTACTTTTATGGTCTTGGATCACATTGTACCCAGTTTCTGTGGAGGCAACCTTAAAAATCTTACAGAAGTATGAGAAACAGAATGGATAATAAACCTTAGAGCTGATAGGCATCCTGGTATAAACAATATAGTGCCACTGAAGCCTCTGCTTAAAAACAGACGCTTCAAAATTTTCTGAAACACTTTTTTCATGACTTTATTTTAATGTCAGGGAGGCCTTTTCTTTGCAGAAGAGCTATAGCTTTAAGATGTTAAAAGGTGTGTTACACCTATTCAGTAGGATGTCATTAAATGACAAACGTCTGATTGGATGGGACTATTTTTTTAAACTAGTGAACAGACTTCATTTTTAGATCTGTTGAAGGAAGATCCAAAAGCGCTCATTTTTTACTAGAGCTCTTGGATTTTATTCATTTATTTGTTTGTTTGTCTCTATTAAAGGAGGAAGGGATTCTTATCATGTTGGTTTTTCCAGGCATTTATCCAGTTTTCACATTTTATCCAAGGACTGCCTTTAGCTGTTATAGGGTGCTTTGCTTGCTTTATTTAAGTAAAAGGATAGTGTTTCCCTGTACACTCCCCCCAGTAGGCCAATCAATGTGTACTATGGCCCATTTGCCATATACCCCACTGGACACCAGCAACAACAGGAGAGGCTACAAATGTACCTCACAAAGAGGATCTTAGGTACTACTCATCACATACAGACAGACTCCAACAACTGCAACAAATCTCTATCTCATATTGGCTACTTAGGTATGATCTCTGCCTGACATACACAGCCATGTCTGACTCAACTCTTTCAGGAATGCTACATCCAGGGAAACCAATCTGTCCACACAACATGCCCAGGATACCTCAACCCCATCCTCACAATCAACAGGACATGCTGGAGGGACAGATTCACAACCCAGAGACAGGCCACGCTATAGAACAGATGTTGCATACATGTCAAACTGAGCATATCACTGGCCCTCTTCAAGAGAAATCTGGAGGAGTGGATGGGGAATAGAATACCCACCCTGGGGATCACTCCAGTGACTATACTCAGTAGACATACTGGAGAGAATCGTCAGGTGACATGATGCCAGTGTATTCCCATGGGCTAGCCTTGTAAAGGCTCCATGGCTATTTGACATGTACACACCTATGACTCTTTGAACCCATGGGTTTCAGTACTGTAAAATGTGTGTGTGTGTATTAGAGTGTCTGAAAGTGTTTGTGAGTGAGTAAACATGTGGCTGAAAGTAGTTGGTGGCCTGTCTCGCCTAGTTCAACTTCCATGGTCATACCTTACAAGTGCTGTTGATGTGTTTCACTATATAGGTACCTTGGGAAACTCCACAACCTATAAGCTCTGTGGTGTGTGTGGTAACTGCATAACACTATAATACCAATGGCCACATAGCTAGGGGTTCTACTATGAGTCCTGGCAAGTGTGTGTGTGTGTGTGTGTGTGTGTGTGTGTGTGTGTGTGTGTGTGTGTGTGTGTGTGTGTGTCTGTGAGTATTATTGTGTGTAAGTGTGTTTATGTGTAGATTACAGTATTCTGTGGCATCTATTACCCAGTACATCACCCACTGTCATAATTTGCAAGGCCAGGAGATGTCCCTCACCTTAGAAGTACCTTTGGACAAGTGTCACCCCATAACCTCTGTGGTGTGTGTGATAAATGCATAACAATGTAGTAACAATATATAGATAAGTAGAGGTTCTACTCCCAGTCCTGGCAAAGGTGTGTGAGAGAAGAGTATTTTGTGTGTGTGTTTGTGCGTGAACAACATCCATTGGATGGGCATGGATTCATATTTTATGCCATGGAAAACACAGTACATATTCTTAAGCTTACTGTATGAGGTCCACTGCTCACATCAACATTAGTGGTATCTGTAGACACTCGTCAGCCTTATAAGCCTTGTGCAACAGTATAAAATAGTATGGTATGGATAACAAGATAGATTGATCTGCTACTGTCAGTACTGGCAAGTGTGTGTGTGTGTGTGTGTGTGTGTGTGTGTGTGTGTGTGTGTGTGTGTGTGTGTGTGTGTGTGTGTGTGTGAACAGTATTCTCTGTGTTTGGTCAACACAATATTCTCTGGGTTTGAGGGTTTTAGCAATCTGAGGAGTGCTCCACCCACCACACTTACCATTGTCCACCATATTAGAGCTGATGTCAACCACCATAGACTGAGATACAACCCCTCAGCCTTATAAGATGTGAGGCACATACGAGAACTGTTACACAGATCTGGAAGATGTGTGCAGATACAACTGTACCCTGACAAAGACGTGGTTGATGTGTTACTACACTGACATACCCTTTGTTGGCAATGTCTTCAGGGCCACATCCTGCTGACACACTAACACCCAGAACTCAAGCAGAGTACATCTTGTGAGATCACATTCACTTAGTGTTACTAACACCAATTATGCATCATGGCTGAAAAGGTGCACATACACTCTGTGTACCCATTGCAAATGCCAGATGATAGCACCTTACACAGCATGAAATAGCTACACTCTGCTAAAGTCACCCTGTGCATCAGAGCCATATAAGTATGTCCTTGCATCAATGGTATGGATGGCATCGATGTGGCACAGGTATCATCATATGTACAGGGTGTTGTGTGGGTTTGCCAGAAGCCTAGGCTAAGCCACACAGTTGACATCATGTGTGTGTGTGTTTGGGGAGTGTTAATTAAATGAACAGTGTAGGGGTGGTGTGTGTGTGTGTGTGTGTGTGTGTGTGTGTGTGTGTGTGTGTGTGTGTGTGTGTGTGTGTGTGTGTGTGTGTGTGTGTGTGTGGGTTTGTATGCACACAGTCACACCATGTGGACATGCTACACAGGGGTATTTTGGACAGCTGTGGGCCATACATGGCAGACTGTACAGGTTACTGTCTCTGGCCATGAACATGGGAACTGGGCCTGCTAAGGCTATCACTGGCACCACCAGGGCTGAGTCCAGATGCAGTACTACTCTCCGCTGGTGCCTGCTGCCTGCTGGATCTGTGTCCCTGTCTGGACTGGCCAGGATCACATGCCTATGGCCTGCTGCATCTTAGCATGGACAGTGCACACCATTCTGTAGTACTGGTGGCACTACCAGCATGGGAATGTGATGGTGAACAGACACATAGACCCTCAGCTGATCGTGGTGCTGCCCTATAGCCACAGGGCTGCTGGCCAGTGTCTGCCAAATGCTCAAGCACAGATATTCCAATGTTGAGGAGTGCTGTGGTCTCCCCCCACCATCTATCCATGACCCCAGTATGCTCACAGATGGCTGCAGTGAGTTCATATTGCCATGGACACCTGGGATGTGCCCGTCCATGACCCTGTATATATGTCTTGTATTATGTTCATTATATGCCTGTGCCCCCATGACAATCTGAAACATGCACCTGGTGACTGTTGTCATGGCACTTGCAACAGGGGCATGATGGGCTGCAATCCTCCTCTGAGCACCGCTGCCCAACTGCCTGTTTGGGACCTGTCCAGTACTCTGGCTATGGTTAGTGGCTGCACACTCACTTGCAATAGTCACCACCGTAGCCTGTTCCATGCCACCACCCACCAACTGTCCATTATCTGTGGCCACTGGTGATGGGGTGTGTGTGGGCATTGTGACTGTGTGCGGTGATGGGGTTGAGAATAGTAGGATGCCAACAGTTGGCACAGTATCAGCCCCTGACAACCCCAACCATGCCTCAATATGAGTATCATCATGGTCAGAGTCTGCAGAGACACTGACATCAAAATCAGAGCTGGAGGGACCAAAGCCACCATGCCCACCTGTGAGGGAAAAACAACGTATGTAAATCACTATTGGCACCATAAGGTTTGCTGGTACAACACACACACACACACACGCACACACACACACACACACACACACACACACACACACACACATGAGTTGAGGTGCCTCAAAGGCATTACACAGACCTCACATTAGCCAAATGGGGGCATTCATGACACACAGTCAGACAATAAAATTCACACTCTGGATGGACCCTCAGCATCATGCAGTGCAGCCCTTTCCATTTACTGTTACTACTAATATACACCTTTGGGATACGTGAGTGGTGTTAGTAGATGATGGTCCTTTATCTAGAACACATTGCACCCTATATAAATTATTGCTGTTCACCTGTATAGCACTGTGGCAACTCCTACAGAACATATCCTCCAACTGTACAGGGTTTTGCTGAATGTCTACATGTGTGGCTCATATGTTTGGTCTGTTCTTCATAACTCATGTATTTGTCTGATACATTACTGGGTTGGCCTCTGGAATGGTGCCACCAAGTAATGTCCTAATTGGAGGTGAACACTGCATAACCTGCAGTACATGTATTTTAAAACAAAGCTGGTTACACAAACAACTTCCCAAGCTTACAGTAGATACAGTAAGTGTACACACACCTGTTAACATGCCAGGTTTTTGTGATATATCACGACACCTCAGAAATCAGGTCATAATATTGCCATCATTTCATATAACATATAACCTGTGCAATCCAACTGAACAACATACACATCAGTTACCGGTAACATCTGGTAACTGAAATAGGTACAGTAGGCTGGTTGCTTGAGTGTGCACACCCTTAAAGTAATACTCTGTTAAAGCAACTTTGGATTTAATCATAGCATGAAGTCCACTTGGGAAGGTGTCTGTCAGCATGGCACATCTTGACTTGCCATTGTTTGCATGGTCTCCCTTGCAAAACACCTCCAACTATGTCAGATTGCAAGGGCATCCCCTGTGCACTGCCCTCTTCATGTCGCCCTGCATATATCCTATTGGACATAGGTGTGGGCTCTGACGCAGCCAGTGCAGAACATTGCATGCATTCTGCTGAAGCCATCCTTTTATTGATATGGATGATGGTTTGGCCCATTGTTGTGTGGAAAGGTGGAATTCCTCACCATCCACAGCTATGTGGCAGTCACCATAAAGTTTTGGAGCCACAATGGACCAGTGTTTGGAACTGTTCATAATCCCTTCTAACTTGGCTCCAGCTTTTGAACAGCAACCCCAAAGCAGGATACTGCCTTTCCCATGTTTCACCACTGGGGTGGTGTTGTTGTGGTGATGTGCAGTGGTGATATTGTGCCAAACACATCTGTCAGAATTGTGGCCAATGAGTACAACTGTGGTCCCATAATACCATAACACATTTTCCCACTTGATTTTTGGAGACCTGGTGTATTGTTTTTAGACTTTCACCAGGCCTGGATATTGTTTGGTGTGAGGAACTTCTGCCATCTTCCAACCCTATGCTATAGGCAGGACATGTGGAGAACATTGAAGGTTACTGTGACATGTAGTACACACCCAGTACTTGCTGGAGATTCCTGCTACTCCTTCACTGTTGCTGTAGGGCTCCTGGCAGCCTCCCTGGCCAGTTTTGGTCTTGTATTCTCATAGACTTTGGTTGGATGTCCACTCCTTCACAATGTCACTGTAGCCTCATATTTTCACCACCTTTTGATGACTGTCTGCACTGTGTTCTATGTTATGTGCAATGCTGTGGAAATGTTTGGGTACCCTTCTCCAAGCTGATACATCTCAAACATGTTGTCCCTTAGCAGCTTCATCAGCTCTATGTGAATCATGGCTGTTGCTGTAGCAGGCAACTGGGTACATATTGGGATAATCCTGGTAGGACAGCTGACCATTAGTTGCTGTTAATCATAGAGTCTCTGTAATTGATGGCTGTTGTGTACCCAGTAAGATGTACTGCTGTAGTTATATCGAAAGTTATCTCAACACAGTACTATCTTCAGGCTGTGCACACATATGCATCTAGGTTGTTGTATCTATTGTTATGTGTCATTATTGTTCCCATGACAGATCTGTTTGATTTACAATTGAAATGTACAGGTTATAGGTCACATGAAAGGTTGGCAGTATTCTAAACTTGTCTATTGTGCTGTCATTTTTGTATATCACACATACCTGGCATTCTAACAGGCGTGTACACCATTTATATGCACAGTATATCACTGATTTCTACAATATGACCCTAATTTTGGGCATTTGTCCCCCCATTTTGTCGGTCTTTGTCCAGGTGTCCTGTAATGACAGGTTGTGAGGTATGCTACACATATGTGATATCTCCTGCAAATAGGTCCCTGTCATGACCACTATGATGCAATGCAGTAAACACCACCACAGGTGAACATGCAGATATTGCCAAATGGCTGAGTGTAACAGTCATGTGCATGGTCACATGCATTAATTTTAGTACACCTGAGGTACTGGTGAGTCACAACAGGGAAACCCCATACTTACTTGGTTCAGGCTTCTGTCCCATGTGTAGACCAGAAGGACCTATGTAATTGTGAGGAAGAGGTATTGTCAGCAGATTCACATTAGGTATTGTTACAAGATGAACACTACGTTTCTGCACAGGTACAGTACATACTATGATATTACAAAATTTGCTGTCCTTCCCCATAGATGTGCACTTTTGTGGATTAATACACCCCACCCACTAATCCATTTTGCACTGACATATGCATCTGGAGACTCTTTAGAAGACAGTTTAAATGCTACCTCATTACATTGATGTGCACTTTGGCCTTACCTTGACACTCCTCGCCTGTTGCCTGAATGCCACCCATCTCCATGACTACTGTTTCACATGTTTGAGTTTATGTGGGGGCTACCCCAAGGTTGGCAAGGAGCTCCTCTGTTGCAGAAAATGAGGCCTGAGCGGCTGTCCCCCCACTGGTAGCAGTACAGTCCCTCACTACAGCAGCAGACTTTTGACATGCACAATGTATCAGGTCACTTGCTCTATGCCTGACCTGATCGTATGTGCATCCATGGTGGCCCAACATGTTCACTCTGTGGATGATCTCATCTGACAGGGCATCCTTTCTGGCCATAGCCAGCAAAATCTGCAGCAGACTGCATGGACGATCTCATCTGACAGGGCAGTCTGCTCCTGCAGATTTTGCTGGCTATGGCCAGAAAGGATGCCATAAGTTAAGATTACAGCTTCTGTGATGGGTGCTGTCTCCACATTGGTGTAAGGCGTTTGCCACTGCATGGCAGCTGGAGGATATACAAACAGAAACACATCATAGGACCTCAGACATTGCCCAGAGTTCTTTACAGAGCCAGCACATGCATATGGACTATCATTAGCCACCACTTACAAACACATCATATCCCTGTACCTGGCAGCACTGTATGAAAATGCATTGTACTCCTGGTCCTGATGTGTCATGATCCCCACAATGAGGGCCAGTACATTGCATAAACCACAATTCATCATTCATGTATGTGTAGAGGGATGTCAGTGGCTATGTTCCTTGCACATGGGATGTCGATGGTGCTCAGGCTTTGCTTGCATACAGTGTGTAATGGAGTTGGAAGCATATCCCTGGGTTAATGTAGGATGCAGTCAGGAATGTTTTCAGGCCCCAGGGGAACTTGCTTTTGTCAACTTTGATTAGGCAGTTTGGACCTAATCCATGATGATGAGGGGAGGGGTGCATGTGCTGTGCATATCCACTTATCTGATGGTTATCCAGGGTGGTGATGTCTGCACTAAACCTGTCTGCAGCAGGTTGGCTGTAGCTCTGGTGTATGTATATGTACTGTGTTTGACCACCATTGCAGTGTGGATTGGGTTGCTGCCTCTGAGACTGCAGACATTTGTAAAGCTGGCCTTGTGATTGCCTTTAGTGGATGTGTCCAATTTGTATTCATAGTTAGCCTTGCAGTAATCCACCTGTGACCTATTATGCCCATTCAGACAAAGACTGACATGCTGCCCAATTGGTGCCTGGTCCTACTTTTCCCTGTACAACCAATATAGCATCACATTGTGTACTTTGTGCATTGCTGCTGCCCAGCAAAGGGGTTTTCTCTACTTTGGTGGAGACAGGTTTTACAAGTAAAGTATTACTGAGGCTATACAGCTATGTGGGTGGTCATAGATCTGTTGTAATAGGCATGGACACAGGGTCAGAACACAGTTGGCCACCTCTACAATTTCAATGTGATATTCATGCTTATTATACTACCTATGGCTGTGTCAGTGCAATGACACAACCAATAGCTGTAGATGTGTAACTCTGTTGGATGCACAGAAACTAAGGTTACACATGTGTACAACATGTACAGCTTATTCACCTGACATTTTGTATTCCATGCCAGTTGTTATGAGGCAGCCAGGTACACCTACCCATACATACATGCATATGCACAGGTAATGCCTGCTATACATTTCCATTCTATGTCAGTATGGCACACTGTAATGACAGTCTGGCTGGTCAGTCAGTCATGTCAGCCTGTTAGGGCAGGACATCTGTAGGACAACACACATACATGGTGGGCTATGGGCTACAATTAGTGACACTTTCTTCATATTGCTTTAACACACATATGTCATTTGATAGTGCAGTAGCCTTTGCATTCTCAGACATACCCTGGAGGATGTCTGATGCTCATATGGCAGGCAGAGAGGTGAAAGGCTAGGTGTGTGTTAGTGAGGGTAGGAACTGTTAATGTTGTGAGTATGACTGATATGGGGACAAGGCTAGCTGATATGCGGGACAGAGGAAAGGTGGATATATTGTTTGTGCCAGAGACTAGATGTAAGGGGTGTACAGCTGTGTGTCTCGGAACAAATAGTTATATCATGGTGTGTATGGGAGGGGAAATGGTGTAGGAGTTAACATGAAGCAACATTATGCCAAGTGTGCTTGTTGAGGTGATAAGAGTGTCGGGTAGAGTGATGTTCAGGAGGCTGGCAATTGATGGTGTAATGTTGACAGCTGTTAGTGCATATGCTCCACTAGTTGCGTGTGTGATGGATGAGACAGATGTACTTTGGTGTGGTTGAATGAAGTGGTGATGCATGTAGCCAAGGGTGAGTGAGTGGTGATTGGAGCAGATTTCGATGGGCATGTTAGTGAAGGGGTCAGAGGGGATGCAGAAGTGATGTGTAGGTATGGCAAAAAGCAAAGTAATGCAGAAGGTGAGATGGTGGTGGAGTTTGCAACAGAGGTTGGGCATGGCTGTGGTGAATACGTAGTTTTACAAGACTGATGAGACATAGGGTGACATACAAGAGTGGAGGAAGATGCACACAGGTGGATTATCTCCTATGCAGGTGGGCCTGTTTGAAGGGGATTAGTAACTGTAAAGTGGTAGCATGGGAAAGTGTAGTTAGGCAGCATGGAAGGTTGGTCTGTGGGATGACGTTGGTGATCATGAAGAGGGGGAGGAGTGTGAGGGCAGCACCATGGATCAAATAGTGGATAGTGAGAAAGAGTGATTGTGAGATTGAGTTCAGGGAAGAGTTAAGACAGGCAGTGGTTGGCAGCAAAGAGTTAGCAAATATCTGGGTAACTAAATCCGAGCTAGTAAGGGAGATTAGTAGAATGGGGCTTGGTGTGACAACTACACAGAGGAAGGAGGACAAGGAGACCTGGTGGTGGCATGAGGAAGTACAAGGGAGTATAGAGAGAAAATAGTTGGCCAAGGAGACATGGGATTGTCAAACAGATGCAGAAAATAGACAGGTGTATAGGGAGATGGGGTGCATGGCAAAGAGAGTGGTGGCAAAGGCTGAGGATGGGGCATCTGAAGGGGTGTATATAAGGTTGGACACCAAGGATAATAGGACCTGTACCAATTGGCTAGACAGAGGCATGTAGCTAGGAAGGATGTGCAGCAGATAAGGCTGAGAAAGGATAATGGTGGAACTGCACTCACCAGTGAGGAGATTGTGTAGATCAGGTGGAAACAGTACTTTGATGGGCTGTTGAATGAAGAGAATGAGAGAGTGAGAAGGTTGGATGATGTATCCGGATGTGCAACAGATTATCAAGTGGGACATAAGGATAGCTATGAAAAGGTTTAAGAATGGAAAGGCTATTGGTCCAGATGACATACCCGTGGAAGCATGGATGTGTTTAGGACAAATGGCAGTGGTCTTTTTAACCGGATTGTTTACTGTAATCTAGGGAGGTGAGAGGATGTGTGCGGAGTGGATGAAATGTGTTTAGGTACTGATTATGAGAATAAAGGTGGTGTGTAAAGCTCTAGTAACTACAGAGGGATAACAATGATCAGTCACAGCATGGGGTGATGGTAAAGGGTGGTGGAAGCTAGGCTAAGAAGGGAAGTGAGAATTACAGATTAGCAGCATGGTTTCTTGCCAGGATAGAGCAGTACAGATGCAATGTTTGTTCTGAGAGTGTTGATGGGGCATACAGAGAAGGTTGAACGTAGCTGGGTTGTGTCTTTGTGGACTTACAGACAGCATATGAAAGGATGCCTAGAGAGGAGTTGTGGTACTGTATGAGGTGGTCAGGAGTGGCGGAGGAATCAGTAAAAATGCTACAGGATATGTGCAAGGCGAGTGTGACAGCAGTGAGCTCTGCATTGTGAGTGACAGGTGTGTTTAAGGTGGAGGTGGAAGTACATCAGGGAGCAGCTATGAGCCCTTTCTTATTTGCAGTGGTGATGGTCAGGTTGACAGACATGATCAGACCGGAGTCCCCCTACACTGTGCTGTTTGCAGATGACATTGTGGTCTGTAGTGAGAGTAGGGAACAGGTTGAGGAGACCCTGGAGAGGTGGATGTATGGTCTAGAGGGGGAGGAATGATGGTCAGCAGGACTAAGATGGAATACATGTGTATGAATGGGAGGGAGGATGGAGGAATGGTGAGGATGCAGGGAGTATATTTTGCAAAGGTGGATAGGTGTAAATACTTGTGAACAACAGTTCAGAGTAATAGTGAGTGTGGGGGAGAGGTGATGACGTGAGTACAGGCAGAATGTGGGTGGTGGGAAAGAGTGTCATGTGTGATTTGTGACAGACAAGTACCATTAAGAGTGATAGGGAAGGTCTACAAGAGAGTAGTGAGACCAGCTATGTTATATGGGTTGGAGACATTTGCAATGAAAAAAGAGGCACAAGTCAGAGCTGGACATAGCAGAGTTATTGATGGTATGATTTGCACTGGGTGTGGTCTAGCAGTATCACAGTTGGTATTGTGCAACACACACTGCAGTAGTGGTCATATGTGAGGCATCCTTTCCTGGGGTAACTCAGAGCCCTGAACTGTGTTCTATGTCACTGCAGACAGACACAGTTCTATGGCCATAAGTTCTGCTCAGCAATATATCAGTACAGCATGTGTTCTTGAGACATAATATTGTCTGAACTTCATATTTTCCATGTTTACATGCCCCCTACTACATTCAGGTATGGGCTTCATTTTTTGACATAGCTGTGTTTATTTGTTTTCAGTTTTGTTGGTATACTCCATCAGTCTCAGTGTGTGTGTGTGTCTGTCTGTTTGTTTCTCTGGTTGTGTGTGTCTGTCTGTCTGTCTCTCTCTCTCTCTCTCAGACAGATGTAGGTTATACATCTGTTTTGTATAGGCAGCATCTTGCCTTTAGTAGGTAATGCTCATGAGCAGATGACAGCCTGTGCACCAACCCCCACTTGCTAATTGCATGTGGAAAAGCTGTGGTATCATTCCCATACCCAATAGGATGAAAACACACTCCTATAACTGAGTACTTTATGTGGGCATTGCCCCTTTTCCTTGCCTGGGAGGACTACTTCATGGAGGTGTGTCATAAACAGCATAACAGAGTGTAGTTGGGAATACCTCTTACAACAAACACTGTGGAGACAGCCCAACAAACTGGGGAAGAATGTTCCAGACATAGGGACAGAATGTAAGTATTGCTGTTATACAGTTGAACTAATGCTAGTTTGACAGGGTGTGTGTGGATATGGCTGCTCTGCATGAATTTAAGTCTGATAGTGTTATGTGGTTGACATAACTTACAAATGTAGGGCTATCCACAGAATGGCCAACGTTTAGACTCTTATATTTGATGTGTTACTCACACATTTTTTGGCCTTGGAAATGCAGTAGCATACTCTAAGAATTGCAGTCAATAAATGATAACATCCATGTGTGTTTCTGACTTCATATCCCTCAGAACAGATATGTTACAACAACCCTGTTACACCAAAACTTTCTCAGTTTATGACAGCTGTATGTCAATAATGCCCATGTGTTTGGGCCTCTGCCCCCAAATATGTCAGGCTTTGCCCAGATGTTATGCTGTAAGAGGTGTATAGGTTTAGAATATCATTATATAGTGACTTCATTCCAGATATCACCCAGTGATGTATCAGACTGCCAGACATGTTACATGTAGAAGGGCTTGTATATGAGGACGAAGCCTGGACATTCTTTGGGACTCTATACAGTTGAGAGGACTGTGTATTTCTGGCAATTGACCCTATTAGGATTTTGTAGCAGTGTATTGTGAATGTGTTATTTGGCCTCTGTAGGGGGGTAGGTGTAAGTGTTGAGAGTCATTTTCTATCTGACTTTGCAGGCTGCTCCAGCTTCTGATGCCCTATCAGTTGTATATGTTTGTAGGGGCAGACTGAGACATGTCCCATACCACAGTCAGGCATCAGACTACACTGTGAATTGGGCCAGTATATATAGGGTGTAGTGTGTGAGTGGCAAATATGCTGATGATTTTGTTCACATAGTCTATATACTTTACTATCCCTGTAGCTTACCTGTATGTCACTTTGAATGTGGTGAGATTGGTTTTGAGTATGCGCTTTCACACTGGTGTCTGTTGATCAGTGCTGTTACATCCCTGTGCAGCCTGATATATTTGCAAATACATGTGTATTCCCCCATAGCAAAATTGGATTTGTGTTGTGTCATTCTGCCTGTAGTTAGACAGTGCATGGTGACATGCCTAGCAGCTCAGTGTAGTTTCCCTACTGTGACTTTATGTCCCGATATTTATCAGATGTACTGTTGCCTGACCCCCATACGTGTTGTGTATTTCTGACACATCAGTGGAATGATGTGAAGATGTATGTCAGTGAGTAGTGGGGAATAATTTGGTTTTGGACTTGGGCTATTCCAGTCAATATATGTTACAACAGACAGGAGGGTGTTACTGTATCAACTGTGTCACCTTATCTACACCAGTATTTGGGATATGTTCCCAGTTTCAAGGATTTATACCCGTCAGGCTTGGTCAAGATTTATTGCACTAAGGGGTTCTGAGAATACTTCTCGACTGGCCAGATTGTTTCAGACTGTCCATGATTATTGCTCATATTTCTGTTCTGTTCCACAGAATCATTATTTTCATTTCTGTGGTAAATCATGTGATGATGTGAGGATTTCTGTCTGTAAATGATGACATACGTTTCAGTTTCAGAACTCACATCCTACCGAACATGTATGCTGACACAAACCCTGTTACTGTGGGAACATTCTACATTTATAACTGCAGTACGTACATTATGTCCCTGTTCTTGCAGCGGTAGCATTGTATGGAGTCTGCATGCCCTCCTGGTGGTCGAATGGCATTCAAAAAGACATGTGTGAATGGGTGTGCCTTTGTTAAAAGCTGGGCATCGGGTTGGCATCTTGGCACTATAAAAATCGACTGCCAATTATTAATGGACAGGAGTTCCGCTGTGGTGGCCCCTAACCGGGAAAAGCCGAAAGAAAAACAACAATATATATATATATTTATATATATATATATATATATAAATATATATATATATATATATATATATATATATATATATATATATATATATATATATATATATATATATATATATATATATATATATATATATATATATATATATATATATATATATATATATATATATATATATATATATATATATATATATATATATATATATATATATATATATATATATATATATATATATATATATATATATATATATATATATATATATATATATATATATATTCCTTTTCTGATATCTATACATATGTTTATATAACAATATATATGTATATATATTCTATACATCTTTGCTTTATATGTATAGCTTTATATAGCTGATGTATATACTTTTTACTATTTATCTATCACCATACACATCTATATGTGTATATTTATATATACTAAACATGACTGATTCCACAGTTTGTTCCCTAGTATTCCATACCTGTACTGAATGATATATTTGAAAAAACAGCATTCATTGTTGCATCTCAGATGGTGTAGTGGTAAATTGCTCTGACTATGGTATACAGGTTTCTAGGTTCAAGACTTGGTAGGGCTGGTTATTTTGTTCCTGGCAAAATAGTGGCTGATGGAAACAGGGTGATTAAGGCAGTTTTAAGCAATTGTAAGTGGGTTTGCATGGTTTTGTGCGATAATAAGTGATGCCAATACACCGTTAAATGGGAAACTGCTTAATCTGTGTAGGCACCGCTTAGCATCATGCAAACTCACTTACTGCTGCTTACTGATGCTTATCGCAGCTTACTCCTGCTTACCCCCATGCTAATTTCTTTAAAAGAAAAGAAAAAGGGGTGATAGGAAAGTGGTGAAATAGGGGGCATGCAGAGGGAAAAACAATGTGACAGATAGCTAGGGATGTGCAGGAAGGGTCTAGGGAAGGGCCATAGCTGTCCATTTCTGATACAGCAACAGCTGTGAATTTGTACAGAATTTGGAGGTGAATTTGGACACTGAAACCCCTGAGAGAGGGGTGAGGACACCAGTAATGTGTTGTTAAGCCAATTAGACAAGATTACATGTGTCCAGTGGCATGTGTGTGAAATGGACAGCTATGTATGGAGTGCCACTTTTTGTGGAAACATATTGCCCTTTTTTTTCATAAGGTGAGAGTGGGATGTTGGTTGGGTAAGAACATAGACAAGACAGACAAGAAAGTAGACAGGGGAGGTATATGACACATGTGGGGGGTAAATACATTGGATGGGGAGGGTGGTTGGGAATCAGATGCCCACGAGCCCCCAAAATGGATACAGTGGGACTGAGGTCCCCACCCATGGGCAATCACCACTGCAACTTTATGGCCCCAAAGCTGGCTGCGCTGGGGGCTGAGCAGGAGGGGCAGGCTGACCTTCAAGATGTGCCACGTGGCCCTCAAGCTGGAGTAGCAGATCTCTAAAATCCTTTCGAAGCTTGCTATGCACCAGTCCCTGGACCTGATGATGGGTGACGATGTCCTGTCCGTGCCCTCTCCCGGGGGGACGAGCCCCATCCCCTGAGGTGGTTCCACCCAAAGATGATGCATGACCAGCAGACAAAGAGTTCCCGGGTTGGGTCCCAGACATGCTGGGACCTGGTGCCATGGCCAGTTGAGACGGGACAGGTGGATCTGCTGGGATCAGCCTTCCCAGTCTTGCTATAGTGTTGCAGTTTTATAACATATGTTGGTTAGTCATGAAAAACACATTCCAGTATTAGTTATAACAGCATGCATTGGTATTCCCATTAACTCAAAATAACAGATTTGGAATAGTTGCATGTGTAACCACAGTGGGCATTATAATGGTATGCATGTTACATTGATATCAACAGGCCACCAATGATAGTGTGTGAACAGGGAACATTAATAGTCAGACGTTTAAATATTTGTAGAACAATAGGATACATGTCCCAACAGTAAGTTTTGTGAAAAACATACCCATTGATTTATGTGTTTAGAATATTGGTTCAGATAGGGTGGAGAGAGAGAGAGAGAGAGATGTCAATTAACAATGGTATAGGCTTCAATTGCTTACAGCTTTTATGATCATTGCTCTAATCATTACTCTCCAGGTATTACCTCACTTTACATCGACCTATGGGCTTGGGTTGGGCAGTGGCATGTTTGTTGACAGTGTATAACTGCAGCCTTCTTACAGCTAATTTATACCTTTTCTTACCTGGCAGACCTGTGGAGGAAGTTTATATTAACACTACCTGACTGTTTCTACCCATATTCACATAGTCAGAGTTGCATATGTGCTCTCATACTGTGTGTGTGTGTGTGTGTGTGTGTGTGTGTGTGTGTGTGTGTGTGTGTGTGTGTGTGTGTGTGGGCTACTGCCAAACTCTGCCTTGATTTCTATTAGTCACCCTGGGTGTGGGTGGCAGTGACCACTAGCTGTGACAGCATGACACTTGAGGGACATTTCTTGAAGGAGACTACATGGTGTATGTAATTATCTTGCTGTCATTTCCAGCCTTGGGGTTGTACAATGGGTGTTGTTCACAGTGTATAAGTACAGCCTTCTTACAGTTACGATATACCTTTTCTTACCTGGCAGTCCTGTGGAGGAAATTTCTGTTAACACTACTTGACTGTTTCTACCCATATTCACATAGTCAGGGTTACATATGTGCACTCATACTGTGTGTGTGCGTGTGTGTGTGTGCTACTGCCATACTCTGCCTTGAACTGTTCACATTGTGTTTCACACTTTACTTTGTTACTAGGAGACTAATTGATTGAATAATTTTAAATTATGTTTTATTGATGGAGATTTGGTCATGTGGCCAATTAATGTTTTTTTAAATTTGTGGTTTTTGTATGCTTGTATGTTTTATTCTGAAGAAGTCTTGTGATACAAGCTGACAAAAGTGCTAAATAAATCTCAGGTGATTGGATTTGGTTTCGTGTCTGGGACACTTTCTTAATACAAGACATTTTTTTATTTGAGTTTATTTGTTTATTTGATTATGATGTGCGAGTCTGTTCCAAAGATGTGGTGACCTCTGGGAGACAAATGTGTCCCTCCAGCAGGTTCTATTAATGTGAAATACCAGTTTAAGGTTTTTAGAGAGAGTAACCAATGTACCATTTGACTTGCAGATATGCAGCATTTCCAGTAAGGAAGGACCAGAGATTACCTTATATGCAAGTCAGAGATTGTCTCTGAATAGTCTGCATGAAACAGAATAAAGTGACAGTGATTTCAGATGATCCACATAGAACAGATGCTGAAGAACTTTACTTTTCCCTGTCAGGAACCTTTTTTTCTCCAGTTGCTGCAGGTGCTTGGAAAGGTACATACCAAAAGGGGCATTTTACTCAATTATTGGCCTGATGAGGGAAGAGTGCAGGTTAGTTATAACTACTTCCTTTTTTTCTGGAGGCAATGTCATTACTCATTACTGCTGTCAACCTGTGTTCCCAGGTCTCTCACCACTGAGTGCATACTTAGGATGTTGGTATTGACATGGTAGTTAGCAGGAACATCACTCTTACCCAAAAGGATGATAGTACATTTTTTTTTGCAATACGTTTAAGGCCATGACATTGGCACCAATCATTTGCTTGTGTAAGACCTTTTTGTAGGATGTTGACATAATTTGGAGATTGTTTGACCACTCCCAGTTTGCAGTCATCAGCAAACTTTGTCAGTCACAGACCTTTATTTTTTTGGCTTGTACTTCAAAGAAATAGATCCCAAACAGTAGAGGTCCGAGGAATGATCATTTTGGAACACCACTGGTTAGAGATCTGCTGTTGGAGGTGGATTCCCTTAGTTTGACTATATGTGTTCTATTAATGAGACAGTTATTGACCCATTTAATGATATAAGGTTTGATACCCAGCTGGGTAAGTTTGTCAATGATGCCTGAGTAGGGGTAGTGTCAAAAGCCTTGGCTAAGTCTAGGTAGGCTGTATGCACAGATTGCCCATCATCCAGGGCCTTGGTGACTGTCTTAAAGAAGTCCACCAGGCTTAACAGGCATGATCTCCTTTTGACAAATCCAAACTGAGAAGGGTCAAATGCATGAAGATTACCTATATCTTTGTTGATAAGGTCCATGATGATTTGCTCCATGGCCTTGCAGATAAGGCTAGTCTTACTAATAGGTCTATAGTTCCCACTGTCAGTGGAAGCACCACCTTTGTGCAAGGTAATAATGATGGCCATTTTCCATTCAGCTGAGACAAAAATGGTGCTTAGACTATGACTGAAAAAAGTACCCAAGGGCATTGCTAATTCTTGTTGGAACCCATGTAGGACACAGCCTGGGATGTTATCAGGTCCCAAAAAATGCTGTGTTTTTGGCCTTAGAGAGGGCATTTATGACCTGCTATTTAGAGATACAGGTAAGGGGACAAGTGGTAGAGATGTCATGGGGTACGTGTGGCAGGAACAGGGAAGTAAAGTTTTCACAGAACTTGTTGGCCAACAGGTTAGCTATGTCCACAGGTTCAGTATATGTGTTATTATCAACTACCAGAATAGCACAAATCTGGGCCTTTCCTTTTAGGTTATGGATGTAACTAAAGAATGCCTTATGGTCCTTAGTTAACTCATTTACTCCAATGGAGCTCAGGAAGCTTGCACTGTAACTTCCAATGGGCAGAGCCTAAGCCTTTTGGCAGAATCAAATTATGTCCTCACATTTCAAACAAATATTAATATCTCCAGAACCATAGGGATTATGAAAGAAGTATAAATGGCAAACTCTTCAAAACAAATTATTTTTATAGTGGTAGTATTCTTTAGGTTCTAGGTCTTAAAATGAATTTTATAAGTCACAGTAAACAATGTAACTATTACATTTGTAATATTTTGTAAACAACTTGCAATATCTCAGCAAGCACTCAAGTTACATACATACTGTTAACAGCATTTTATTCATCAAGCTGAGAGCTTTCATTTGACACTATGGAGTTCTGTCTATGTTACTTGATTTTTGAGATATTTTGAAAAAAATGAAAATGATATCTATATAAATTAATATCATAGAAAACAACAGTTAATATCTATTTACCTGCACTAGACAGAGGTCAAATATTAATGCAGTTGCTTTTGGTATTGTGTAAGTTTTAACAAGAAATCTTTTAAAACTTTGTACATAGCAAGGTTTTGGAATTATTGATGCAAATATGAACAAGCAACATTTGATTCCTAGAGGCATCAGTAGGAGTTAATGGCAGATTTACCTGGATGCGTCACTCAGATGTAATGAGGAAGCTAATGTGGATTTGCAGTTTGCTTTGGAGGACTTCACAAGAATATTTATTTGTTTAAGCTGGGGTGAGTGTTTCCAGTTTAGGGCTTGCTACTCTTACTCTTAGACAGCAATCCTTTTATTGTAAAGCCTGTTAATGGAAGTTGTCCACCACGCACGTTTGGTCTTCCTTGAGGAGCTTGTTTTGGTCCTATCAGGTATCGCTGAGTCAATGCAGTTATACAGGTGTTTGTATAAAGTATTGTTGTAGAACTTGGCATAGATGCCAATTCATTCTCGGGGTGGTGCAGTGAAGCTATTTATACCATCAGTCCAGGGCATTGGAGTTAATGAAGTCAAGGAACCTTTGGGCAAGTAAGTTTGAACACGAGTCATTTACCCAGTCATTGGATGGGTAGTTAAATTCACCCAAAATTATGGTGTTTGGATGTATTTTGATAGAATCAAGTAGATCCAAATAGGCAGATCAGGTGTCCAGATTCATGTTGGGGGTCCTGTAGCTAGCAATGACTTGAATAGGTGTCCTACCAACAGTTAATTACAGGGAATCATACTGTTTAACCAAACTGGAGGTGTATTTATCTTTAATGAATGTTATTACACTGCTTCCTTTAGTTTTCACACCTTCAGTTTGTGGTCTAAATGTGTGGAAGCAGGTGTAACCTGGTATGGCTGGAGTGCTCTCCACAGCCTTGAACCAGGTCTCTGTGACTGCACAAATGTCTACACTTTCCAAGGTGAGGACTGCTTCCAGTCAGTGCAGTTTCATGTTAAGACTCCTAGCCTTTAGCAGCATAACCATGAGGTTGTTTTTTTAGATGGAGTTTTTACATTAGGAATTTTGTCCTTGAGACACTGCCTAAAAAAGGCACTATGGTGGTGGCAACAGCTTTAGCCAGTAGTGGAAATCCCAGGGGTGACAGATGAAGCCTATCTCTGGCAAAGCACTGAGGTCTGTTGATTATGTCACTCCAGGCTGACAGATACTATACCCCCTTAGAATGACACCAGGAACTAAGCCAATTACCGAAGTCAATCATTTTCTTTCTGTAGTGAGGCATCATCCTAGGTGAAAGTAAAATGCTACTTAAGGCTAGGGACATACCTGCCTGAGACACATAATCTGAGAGCTCAGTCATGTCTCTCTCTACATATAGTCCAGAGAGGTACGTTTCAAGTCGTTTACAGCAACATGGACTATGACAGATTCATAACAGTACCTGTTTTTGAGAGACTTGAGTGCGTACGTGATATGGTGGATCCTAGCACCTGACAGACAGCTGAATGTGACCTTTTCTTATCCAGCCTGGTGAGAGGGACATCTGTGTGTCTCACGATGGAATCACCTATGACTAATATGTTTGGTATTGTGTTTTGCCTTAAGGGCTTTATAGGTGAGACACTGGTGCATGAGCTATTATGTATATTGTGTTCTGTAGAAGAAGCATTATGTTTAGCTTGCTTGTGTTTGAGTTTGGGAGGTCCCTGTTGATTAGGTATATTACTGGTAAGGACCTCTGCATATGTAGGTATGTGTGATATGTGTTTAGGTGGAGTAGGGGGTGAGGTGTGCATTCTAACAACCCACTTATTGTCATATGTACTGATTGCTGTGTGAGAGAGCATGGATTCAAGGTTGTTAATATAGTTGCATCTCTCACATATTGAGTTTGTGTGGACTAGGAGTAAAGGGTTTCCGGTGAATATGAAGCAGTCAGTACACTGCTTCAGGATGCCCATTTCGACCAAGCTGGCTGAAGAAACTGTGGGAAATTGTCCCTCTATAGTGTTAGATAAATTTATATGGTCAAGAAAAGAGGTCACACAAAAGAATGGCTAGTGGGTGAGAAGTGTTTTGGCACCTCTGAGGCTAGGCTTAGTGCTCTACCTGACAGTAGAGCAGGGCCACAAAAAAACATCTGGAGGATCACAGACAAAGTGCTAAGGGAAAATTTTGCATCTATAACCACCAATGCTAACCACCACTATGCAGCAGTGCATGATGGTGCTCTACATGCAAACATGGGCAAATGTGGGGCATAAATAAAACAAGAAATAACCCTTTTAACTTAAACTAGCCAATAAGGATGGTCTCTCTGAGGTCTAGTCCAATTGCCCCAATTAGATGGGACCCAGGCAGCACTCTCCTCTTACAAGGGTGCAGAAGGGCCTTTACCAACAAAGATGGCTGGAATTTGATGCTCAGAAGTTACAAAACAGACCCAGAAACAGCAAATCTGGAACTGGGCTATGCTATAGTTGTACTAGTACAGTGTACTGTAAAATGTGGCAAAAAAACAGTTTACACAGTTCAAACCAACAGTATAATGCAAATACAAATTAAAAATGTAATATAAGAGCAAAAATGTATACTTATAGTTAGTTGGAAGGGATGGATGCCTCAGTTATTTCATTATTTCAGTGAAGAGCTGGTTTTAATGCTCAAATGATACCAAGCAGTTTAGATTCAATAAGTCTGAATTTGGCCTATGCTATAAAATGCATAAGTACTAGAAATTCAAAGTACATAAAATCACAGTCACAACAGCAAATATATTTATATATATATATATATATATATATATATATATATATATATATATATATTGCAGATGGTAGGTCTGGAAGAAGCCTTTGTTCATTAGCTCAGTAAAAGGAATGGAAGCCCTAGGCACTGCCATAAATATTTAGACATGTATTTTTGCCATCTATGCTGAATTCCTGTCTCAGCTTCAGAGGGTGAGAGTGTGAGAACCTAGGTTCAGGTGACCAAATTAGGTCATTCTTCAGCCATCTTGGAAATTTTACATATTACAAAGAGAAATATCTTAGTACTGAGTATTCTGTATTGGGCCTGACAACAAGAAGGACCATTCACCACATCATCTGCATATTTCTATTAAGTAAGTAAGGAATAGTAATTCTCCTAGACTCCATCAGGAAAATATAATGAAGTGTAGTTTAGATATTGCTTTTCTTTATTTGTCTGGGTCTGTCCTTCAATGTGCTTTTTAGTATTTACTGTGATTTGAAGTATTTGGCTTACTGTAAATATATATTCAGTATTTTCATGCTCTTTTATTATTTGGTATTAAATATATTTAAAAATTTTATTGTGGCTGGTCCCTTTTAGAAAGTGATTAGCCTTTGAGAGTGCTTATATTTATTTGGTGCCACTGTGTGGACCACTCCTGAAAGCCTATCTGTTTTGGTCAACTACTACCATTTGTATTAGTATTAATATTATACAGTATAATTGGATATCCTTTGTTAAGGGTCTTAGAGTAGCAGATTGTGGAGTGTCTGGTGGCAGTGATAACTACCTACTCTGGGCAGAAAGGGGTACAGCAGGCAAATATGTGCCACCCTTTCGCAAGTGTGTTCATGTGTGTGTGTGTGTGTGTGTGTGTGTGTGTGTGTGTGTGTGTGTGTGTGTGTGTGTGTGTATGTGTGTGTGTGTGTGTGTGTGTGTGTGTGTGTGTGTGTGTGTGTGTGTGTGTGTGTGTGTGTGTGTGTGTGTGTGTGTGTGTGTGTGTGTGTGTGCGTGTGTGTGTGTGTGTTTAGAGAGAGGGTGCTGGAGGACTTGGCTTGCACACTCCGGCTGAAGACCTAACCTTACAGCTGTACTAGTGGGGAGTCTTACTGGGGACCTGGAGGGAGACAGATATAGAGAAATTCAGACCCCCGGGCTGTGTGTGTTCCCTGTGTTGTCTTAAGGGAAATTGTACTTGGTGCAGGGAGTGGCATCTGGAAATATTGAGAGTCTATATTTGTATTCCAAGTGAACATCCTTCTCCAGTGTCCATGGTGAGGATTCATGCTCCTTGATTACTAGTCCAGTGTGGGAAGCTCATGAGCTTGGCCCACGATAACTTAGCAGGAGCCCAACAGCAGAAAAAGGTCTGGTATGAAAGGAATGCTTGAACCAGAGATTATGCTGTGGGACAGCAGGTGAAGGTGCTCATTCCTGTCAGACACAATAAGCTGCAGGTAGCTATAAAGGGACCCTTCAAAGTGGTATGGAAGGTCAGTGGTGTTAACTACATGGTAGAACTTCTAGGCAGGAGGCAGGAGCACAAACTGTACCATGTTAACATGATGAAGCCTTACCATGATAGGGAGGCCCTTGTGCTGAGTATTTGCAGTGGATGGCTAAAGGGGATATGGTGACTGATCTCCTCAGTGAGGCTTGGATTGACACCTCAGTGGAAGGCATAGCAATGTCTCAGCAGCTGTACCCTACCCAGGTTTGAGAAATCTGAGCAGTGTCATACACATTAAAGAGTTGAGTGGTTAACCATGTATGCCACGCCAGGAACTTCTTTTCCTCTCAAACAAATTTATTGTTAGTGCTTTCATTCACCAAATGGAAATGAACTTCTTCAGACAACATTAAACCTTCATTCATTAGTTTAAATAACCACATTAATTAATAATTAATGACTTTTAAAACTCCTTAAAGTCGCATACAACATTTTAAATACGTAAACGTGCATTAATACTGAACTGTATAAAACACTTCACATCCAGCAATATCAAGACTTATGTTGACCATTGTTAGTGAAAACATGAAAGATGAAAAATAATAACAAATAAATGAATAAAAATACACAGTAATTAAAACACATATCATCTAAAAATGCATAAATATATCTCTAGACATATAGAAATACTTGTATACATCTTATGTATATATCATAAGAAATACATCAAATAAGTTCATGCGAAAACAAGAGAAACATAAATACATGTACAAGCCTCTCTATACTACCTTTCAAAGGATTTCATTTTCAAAATGCATTTTATTGAACAGTATTCATTTAACCTTGGGAAGACATGTGCCTTAGTTCTTAATTGCCATAGTAACTCTTGCTGTTCGAGTATATTCTCCCATGGTCCACCCCTAATATTTTTCGGTGCTTGCTCAATAATGGGATATTTAAAACTTTGTGTGGGATACGCCTCTATATGCCTTGCTAGATCATTGAAGCCATGGTGTTTACTGATATGATATTGGTGCTCGTAGATTATTTGCTTAAACTGCCACTCAGTCTTCCCAATATAGAAGCCTTCGCAGTATTGGCACCTAGCAAGTTAAATAACCCCTGATGTCTCACAATTGAACTTGCCCTTTATTATATATGTATTGCCTTGTAAATTAAACTCCTTTGTAACATCAATGAATTTACAGTAATGACATCTTCCACATTTGGTCATACCTTTATAAATTAATTTTACTGAAAGGGAATTTTCAAGCATATTTTTAAGGTTACTCCCTCTTTTAAATGTAATACGAGGTCTTTCCCCTAATGTATTACAAATAGAACTGTCTTCAGAAATGAAAACCCAATTTTTCAGAATGATATCTCTCAAACCATTTTGGCATCCATAGAGAAAGTACTTAAAAACTAGTCACAAAACTTCTTGTATTGTCTAGATTATTATTAATGTTGTTTAAATCTACTTCATGGATGGTCAAATTAACTGTATGGTTAACAATCTCACTTTTCCAAAGGATAGGTTTAAAATGCTCAGAACTTCTCTTGCAGTTCACTTCAATGATTAACTCATCAATCAATTTTTCAGGGTAACCCCTCCTCAAAAACTTATCTTTTAAACCTAAACATTCTTCAAGGTAGTCATCTTCCAAGGAAACCATTCTGGCAGCCCTGATAAGCTGACCTTTAATGACAGTGCTTTTCTGATGGAATGGGTGACTGCTTTGAAAATGTAAAAAGCTATTACAATAAGTAGGTTTCCTAAATATTTTTGCCAAACACCTATCCTTGTTGATGTCCTTAATTACAGAGACATCAAGGAAATTGATGGTACTAGTTTCAAACTGGAATGTGAATTGCAAAAAAATTGGTTAGCAATGTAAATTGCAAACTTCTATTAATTTAAAAATATTTGTCCTTTTCAATGTATTTGCTCTAGGCTGTGCAAATCTAATATTTACAAAAAATAAAACAACATTACAAAATGTATGTTAACATGCTTTACAGATTTTTACACAACTCTGGATATGAACTATCATACTAATGAATGTATAAAACACACTAGTAGTGTCTTATCTCTCTTTGCCACATAAACAATTTTGCAGCAGGAAAGCAAATCATGTGCATTCAAGCAATTTTGTTTTCAGCACTGTACACTGTCATTTCTTTGAACATGTCTGGCTTACAAATTTAGTGCAATGAGTGATGACACAGCCATTTATGACTATGTTTGGTGCAATGCAGCTCTGTCTTCTCGTTGTATTGTGTTCATTCTTCTCCTATCTGTGGTACACTCTCAGACATGCATTTTATATCATTGCCCTTTAAATGTATGTTAAAATATGTGACAGCAAAGGCAGGAGAGTTTGGCTATTAGTGAAAAAAATGAGGAATGTCTGCTGTTTAGTTCATTTAAAAGCTTGCTAAAGTTACTTCTATACTTTGTAGGTGCATCCTGGGTGACACACCCAGTGCTGGTAAGGTAGTCTGAATTGCTGTTGTGTCTTACTTTTCCCACTCAATAATCATTCACAGTTGGAATCCATTAGAAAATAACAGTGAGGTAGTGCCTATACTATGTTTACACCAGTTACGCATAATAGAAAAGAGGCAGTTGGCTAATGCTAAAAAACGCATAGAAGCATGTCAAACCCATCCAAGTAGGGGGCTTCACCTCCCACCCCCCAATGTGTGTGGGGGAGCTGTGCCCCCACACCCCCCTAACTAAATATACCAACTCTGAGATTAGTGGGGAAAAGGGCAAATTTCCCTATGTTAGTCATCTCCCTCTTTTCCTGGATTAAAATTCCGATGATGACAATATTTGTTATAGTTAGGTTTTGATCTTGTCGTCTCGATCTAGTTAAAATTTGGTTTAATGTTTTTTTTTTTTGTATATTGTTTGTAAATCTTTAAAAAAATGTTGTAATCTTTTTGTAATATTGTTATGGAGCTTATCACCCCGGGTCTCTGCTGAAAACGGGCTACTTTCCCAGCCAGACTATACCCAGTTAACAAATGTAAAATAAAATAAAATAAATAAATAAAATAATGGATGTTCAGTCTATTCAAGTAGACCCCTGTTAACACACAATAAATAAATAAAACTCCACTTATTGCTATTTTCAGTTATGGAAGTTAAACAATGTATAGCACAGTACAAGCACAACAGTTTCAGAGTGTGACATACTCACAATTTTATATTGCCAGGTCAAATTTTGGATTTCAATAAGGAGACATCATCCACTTGTTTATAACTTGCTTATCATACACCCATTTGCAGCGCTGTTTCTCTTCTTTTTGTTTCCTTCTTCCTGTAGATAATACATTAGCTTGGCAAGGATTTTGCCATGTTTCAAAGTGTGTGATAATTTATATAACTATCTCTTCAAGATTTTACTCATCTGCTTTCTAATTTCCATCTTTCAACATTTACTTCAGTGTTCCTTGGTCTGAAAGGAGTACTATAGACCTTATTTTATTTGTTCCTAGTTCTTGATCAATCCCCTCAAAGTTACCTCTCAACTGTCCCTGATTTTCAGGGATGTCCCTGATTTTGACTCAAATGTTAGTTCTGTCCCTCTTAATCCGTCCTAAAACTCGTGACTTTTGGAGGAAAGGTGGTGAATTACACTTAATGAATAATGACAATAATTAAGTTATAGACTTCTTTTACTTCAGAAAATGAGTATTAATTCATATGCTCTGATTCTGTCAATGTTTCAAGTTAATAGCACTAATATTTTAAAAGTGTCCCTGATTGTCCCTGATTTTTTCTTGACTTGTCCCTGATTCTGTTGAAATTTGTCCCCGACTGGTTGAGAGGTCTGCTGAAACTGGTCACAGTACTTCACCCTAAAACCTTTTTCTGGTGATTTATATCTATGCTTTTTAACAGGATTGCTCATATCTGTTACATTTCCATAAGCAGCTACTAATGTAGATGATGCATCTTGGGAGGTTAGAGGTTTGTAACTTGAAAACTGGTTAGACGATCCTAAAAAGTGAAACCATTTGCTGTAATGTAAATTGCAGTGAAAATCTGTGTAATGTGCACAAGCAGCAGCCAGTAGAACAGTGTGTGTGTGTGTGTGTGTGTGTGTGTGTGTGTGTGTGTGTGTGTAGGCTTAAGGTAGAGGCTTATAAAGAGGCATACTGATACACACTTTGACAGTGGGGTAGTTTTTTTTGGCACTCCCACTTTGCTCCATTCAGGACGAATTCAGTTCATTCTTGGAGTATGCTTTTTACCAATAGTTTACTGTCAACAAGGAAATGGTACCACTAATGGGAAATATTATATCCTCTACACAAAGCTTAGATTTTTTTTGCTAGTAGTACACTGACAAGAAAATACAGAACATTTATTGAAAAATCTAACACATTTTGGCAGTTCATTTTCGTAGTATATCCATATTAGTTAATGAAGGCAAGTCTCTTAATGAAGAACATAATGCATTAATAAACTGGACTTTTCTAAGGTTCAAAAGTTAGGGATGCAACATCATAAATGAACAGTCAGAATATGGGGAACAGCCAGCCTCCCCAATGGAAAATTAAAGAAGGCAGTTAAGCTTTCATCAAGCACCTAGCCCTAACAAACGAAAAAATGAATGACAGACACTAAGCTAGTCTGGGCTACTGAAGTTGCAAAAACAGGTATCTGTGAGTCACTTAACTCCAAGCTAAAAGAGGGCCAAAATGCATTTTCACTATCCTGAAAAGGTTAGAATAATGGGACATTGTTGAACTGCTGCACACAGGCGTGCTTACAATTAGTGGTATGTCAGGCCATTTACACATATGCCACAATGTTTCATGTGCAGTTTGCCTTCAGATGGCCTAGTCTACACACAGGCTTTCCCATGATAACTCTAACTGCTGTAGAATTTTATTTTGTAATATCACCCTGAGACAGCTTGGAAATGCAAATGGTAATTGGTGCAAACAAAAGGAAGGGCTTCATTATTTTTCAACATTAACACACCATAGATATGCTAGAGGAAATGAGTATTCGAAACTATAACCAAGCCGTCTATTTGGAACTGTTTGAGTCACTAAAGTTCTAAATCAAATGCTTCAGCTACACCAGCAGTTAACACCTGGTCTCTTAACTTTCAGAGAAGAAATCAAACCACATGCTTGAAATTGTAAGCAATAAAGAAATTTAACAGACAATTAGCCACTGGAGTCAGTGTTTATCAGTCTGTTCCTTCCTCACCTTTAAGGTCTATGAAGTTCACAAGCAATTCACTGCTCAATGGTGAAAGGCATAACAAATAACGATCACTTTAATTACAAAATTCTTTTGGTAAAAATCTGTTTTACAGCTTTATAGGTCTGCCACTCTAAAAATGCTTCCTGCTTTTATTGGGCTGTAGGGTAATTTAAAACCAGGAAAGGTAAACACAAAGGAATGTTCCTGAACGTGTTTACTGTTCCTTTTGGGAATACACTCTAGGTTCTCAGATCTTCTCTTGCCTGCCTTTAATAAATCTAAAGAAAATAAAATGCACTTTATTTTGCCTTGCTTGTATTGTAAAATTATCTGAGGTAGCATCATTTTCTGCCTCTGTCAGGCAAACAAATCTTAGCATGAGAATAGAAACTAGATATTTATGACATATTCATATCTCAATTGGTATCAAAAGTAAACAAATAAAATAATTAAGGTAAAACATTTTGGAGTACGCTTGCTCACTTATTAACAGGAGCAAAATGTCTGGGACATAGGTCAGTGTTTGCACCCTTAGTTGTACGTTTGGTAGACAATTGTGTATACAAAGTTATTGCATTGCATTATGAACAGCTAGTAATCTGGTTTATAGTATTATTTTATTTATTTAGTTAGTTTACTGAGGTAGCACTCTAATCACAATAGACCATTTGTAGGCACAGCACCGGTGAAGAAATTCTCAGAAAAATAGAACAAATTCACAAACATAGAGTAATCACAGAATGTAGATAAACCAAAAGACAGCTGAATCATGTCTATATAGAGGGTGGGGTTCTATTTATATATATTTTTTTAATCTAGAAATGTTACTGTAATTTCACACTTTCATGTGTTGTTTGCACTGTCTATAGTATTCTTTTAAATTAAGTTTCTGATAAAGTTTGTGTTTTAAAACAGTAAACGACTGAAAGCACTTAATTTTTAGTCTACCGTCTGATTTCTTCTGATCGAGGTTTTTATTGTTTTAAGATGTTGCTGTGTTTAGTTCATTTGATAGTTTCTTCCAATGTGTAAATATTATCACAGTGTAGAAAAACAAATGTGAATTAATTTTAATTTTAGTAGGGAATTTAAGAAGGAAGCAGCAGGTGAGAATTCAAATCTGTAGGAGACTGGTAGCCTTTTGACTTTGGAGAGGTTGATGTAGCAGTGTTGTGTGGGGGAGGTGCAAATGAATTGACAGAGTTTGATTTCAACTAACTGTTGAATGGGCAAGTTTTTTAGAGGCTGTGGCTATGTGTATTCAAGTTGAACAAAGGGGACTTCAACTTTCAACTTGTTTTTGGGTTTGAATCTTTCAGTTTCTATTTGTAAATCTGAGTGACTGTATGTAAGTCACTTAGCCTGGCACCTTGTTTTACTGCCTGTACAAAGGGATACGTCTGCCCAGTATTTGCAAACTTGATTAAAAGAAATTTAAAAAATGAGGCTGTTTGGACCTTTTTTAATGATAGCAGTTACATTATTCCCGGCAAATATATTAGGAATTGATTAGTTAAGCATAACCTTTAATTGTTAAAATAATTCACTTAATTTTAGAGGGTAAACATTAGAAGATGCATGAAATAAAACAAAACAGGAATTGAAAGGAAAATTCTAGACTCTAAAAAAATATATAATTTAATTATTTTCAACTTCTCATACATTTTTGTTATAGCAACTGCAAACAGAATCCTCTAAGGGGAGCCAAACCTTACAAAAAAACTCAAACTTGCGATATAGTTTTACATTCTACAAATGTACAGTTTTTTTTTTTTTTCTTTTTAAATTTAAATTCATAGCAGCCTAGAACCATCATAACTAGAAAAGCAATAAAATATGAAAAAACTCAAGAGAGGTTGAGCTGGGCAATCTGAGCAACAAAGACCCTTTTCTTTCTTTATCCCATTTGTAATTTCTGCTTATTATTGAGTTTTTTTTAGGGGAAATGATAAGCAACTAATGTGTTTTGAGATTTATACATATGTTTTTTTTTAAATTGTATTGTAAATTATCAACCACTGGGAATGCATAAGCCAGTGCATTTCTTTGTGCCGGTCCCAAGCCCGGATAAATGGGGAGGGTTGTGTCAGGAAGGGCATCCGGTGTAAAACTTAGTGAAATTATTCATGTGGACACCAGTAAATATTTACATACCAGATTGGGCGAGGCCCAGGTTAACAACGACTGCCACCAGTACTGTTAGCCAACAGGGTGCTGGCAGAAATGGGGCTACTTTTGGCGGAAGGAGGAGAGAAGGTGGAAGGCATGGGCGAAGGCAGGAAGAGAAGAGAAAGGCTTGGACTGTGGTAGTGAGGGTTGGAACTTTGATTGTTGGCAGTATGACTGGTATAGGGAGAGAGTTAGCCGATATGATGGACAGAAGGAAGGTTGCTATATTGTGTGTGCAAGAGACCAGATGGAAGGGGAGTAAGGCTAGGTGTATCGGAGGTGGGTTCAAATTTTTTATCATCGTGTGGATGGGAGGAGAAATGGCGAAGGACTTATCCTGAAGGATCAGTATGCTAAGAGTGTTTTGGAGGTGAAAAGAGTGTCAGAGAGAGTGATATTTATGAAGCTGGAAATGATGAATGTTGTTAGTGCATATGCTTCACAAGTCGGGTGTGCGATGGACGAGAAAGAAAAATTTTGGAGTGAGTTGGATAAAGTCGTGATGACTGTACCCAAGGGTGAGAGAGTGGGGATTGGAGCAGACTTCAATGGGTATGTTGGTGAAGGGAACAGAGGGGATGAGGAAGTGATGGGTAGCTATGGTGTAAACAAAGGAATGCAGAAGGTCAGATGGTAGAGGATTTTGAGAAAACAATGGCCATGGCTGTGTTGAATATGTATTTTAACAAGAGGGAGGAGCATAGGGTGACATGCAAGAGTGGAGGAAGATGTACACAGGTGGATTATATCTTATGTAGGAGGGCCAGTTTGAAGGAGATTGGAGACTGTAAAGTGGTGGCCCGGGAAAGTGTAGTTAGGCAGCATAGGATGGTGGGTTGTAAGATGACGTTGGTGATCAAGAAGAGAAGGAGGAGTGTGAGGGCAGCACCAAGGATCAAATGGTGGAAACTGAAAAAGGGTAATTGTGAGGTGGAGTTCAGCAAAGAGTTAAGACAGGCACTGGTGGCAGTGAACAGTTACCTTATATCTTGGTAACTACAGCAGAGCTAGTAAGGGAGACTGCTAGAAAGGTGCTTGGTATAACATCTGGACAGAGGAAGGACGACAAGGAGACATGGTGGTGGAATGAGGAAGCACAGGAGAGTATACAGAGAAAGAGGTTGGCAGAGAAGAAGTGGGATTGTCAGAGAGATGAAGAAAGTAGACAGGAGTATAAGAAGATGAGGTGCATGGCAAAGATTGAGGTGGTGAAGGCAAAGGATAAGGCATATGAAGAGTTGTATGAAAGGTTGGATACTAAGGAGGGAGAAAAGGACCTGTACCGATTGGCTAGACAGAGGGACCGAGCTATTAAAGATGAACAGCAGGTAATGGTGATAAAGGATAATGAGGGAAACATACTTACAAGTGAGGAGAGTGTGGTGAGCAGATAGAAAGAGTACTTTGAGGGGTTGATGAATGAAGAGAATGAGAGGAAGAAATGGTTGGATGATGTGTGGATAGTGAATCAGGAAGTGCAATGGATTAGCAAGGAGGAAATAAGGATAGCTATGAAGAGGATGAAGACTGGAAAGGCTGTTGATCCAGATGACATACCTGTGGAAGCATGGAGGTGTTTAGGTGAAATGGCAGTGGAGTTTTTTACCAGATTGTTTAATGAAATCTTGGAAAGTGAGAGGATGCCTGAGGAATGGAGAACAAGTGTTTTGGTGCCAATTTTTAAGAATAAGGGTGATGTACAGAGCTGTAGTAACTACAGAAGGATTAAATTGATCAGTCACAGCATGAAATTATGAGAAAGAGTAGTGGAAGCTAGGTTAAGAAGGGACGTGATGATTAGTGATCAGCAGTATGGTTTCATGCCAAGAAAGAGCACTGCAGAGGAGCTGTTTGCTCTGAGAGTGTTGATAGAGAAGTATAGAGAAGGTCAGAAGGAGTTGCATTGTGTCTTTGTGGACTTAGAGAAAGCATATGGTAGGGTGCCTAGAGAGGAGTTGTGGTATTGTATGAGGAAGTCGAGAGTGTCAGAGAATTATGTAAGAGTGGTACAGGATATGTATGAGGGTAGTGTGACAGCGGTAAGGTCTGCAGTGGGAGTGACGGATATGTTTAAGGTGGAGGTAGATTACATCAAGTATCATCTCTGAGCCCTTTCTTATTTGCAATGGTGATGGACAGGTTGACAGCCGAGATCAGACAGGTGTCACCGTGCACTATGATGTTTGCAGATGACATTGTGATCTGTAGTGAGTGTAGGGAACAGGTGGAGGAGACCCTGGAGAGTTGGAGATATGCTCTAGAAAGAAGAGGGATGAAGGTCAGCAGGACTAAGACAGAATATATGTGTGTGAATGAGAGGGAGGATAGAAGAATAGTGAGGATGCAAGGAGTAGAGGTGGCGAAGGTGGATGAGTTTAAGTACTTGGGATCAATAGTATAGAGAAATGGTGAGTGTGGAAGAGAGGTGAAGAAGAGAGTACAGGCAGGATGGAATGGGTGGAGAAGAGTATCAGGAGTGATTTGTGACAGACGAGTACCAGTAAGAGTGAAAGGGAAGGTCTACAAGAGGGTAGTGAGACCAGCTATGTTATATGGGTTGGAGACAGTGGCATTGACAAAAAGGCAGGAATTAGAGCTGGATGTGGCAGAGTTAAAGATGTTAAGATTTGCACTGGGGTGTGACGAGGATGGACAGGATTAGGAATAATTATATTAGAGGGTCAGCCCAGGTTATAAGGTTTGAAGACAAAGCCAGAGAGACAAGATTACATTGGTTTGGACATGTCCTGAGGAAGGATGCTGAGTATATTGGGAAAAAAGATGCTAAGGATGAAGCTACCAGGTAACAGGAAAAGAGGAAGGCCTATGATAAGGTTTGTGGATATGGTGAGAGCGGACATGCAGGTGGTTGTTTTGACAGAGCTAGATGCAGAGGACAGGAAGAAATGGAAACAGATGATCCACTGTGGCAACCCCTAATGGGAACAGCCAAAAGATGATGATGATATCCTTAAGTAGTGAAAAGAGTAGAGACTATCCAGAGAGAACAGTCCAGACATGCAGAGAGCATGCAGACTGTACATAAAGATTAAATTCTTACTCTGGAGTTGTAAGGCAGACATATCACCAGTGATTATAAACACAGAACAGAATCTGTAATCCCTGTTTTATGCCATTGTTGCAAAGCTTCACATACTTTCCCATAGATAACTACCTTTGAGGTATCTACAGTTCTGAGGTAAATGCAACTCAGAGTTTGCTGTAAATCTCACTGTAGCACATACATATAGGCACATATGCACACATGCACACAGACATAGACACATATACACACACACACACACACACACACACACACACACACACACACACACACACACACACACACACACACACACACACACACACACACACACACACACACACACACACACACACACACACACACACACACACACACACAGCCCCCTAGTCACACACAAACACACACAACCCCCAGTCACACACACACACACACACACACACACACACACACACACACACTATCCTCCACCAGCATGCACACTTTCTCACTTTTCCCTCTCAGTATTTTCCTAGTCAAGCACCTGCACCACCTTCTTTCACATATTCAGATAACAGGGATTGCCACTGTCTCTGTGCATTTTAACTTCTACAGAGTCCTACATAAATAGTCGATCCAGTTGTAAGTATGGAGACCAAACAGTATTCCCTGCTAGTCATTTCAGAAATGGTATGTATTTAACTTGTGATTCACCATCTCATTTGTTAATGTAATTATTAAATCTACACTATTGAATACTTGCCAGTTTGAAAACTAGAGTCATTCAGCTCTAAGATCTCAGTCTCTGCACAACTGGGAGGTGTACCATTTCTCTCTCTGTTACTGCTCATTTGTAGTTTCAGGCAAAGGAAAAGGATATGTTCATCACAGAATTTCCCCAACCATGTTGATGATATAATAGTTTAGTTTTCAGCTATCAATACACATCTCCAAGCTCTTTGGGTATTATTTATTTCCCAGTCTGCTCCCCCCACAAAAGACATCAAGGGAACGTAACCGTTGCCATCATGTTGTTGAGATAGTCCATTTATTCAACTGGTCAGAATTACTATAACCAAAGGCAAGTTATCGCAGTAACGGGGATAACCAAGCTGTATTTCTAACTTTCCAGACAGCCTAAATCTGGTAGTGTGCCAACAGCACCCACCTTGTCTGACCATACTGCCTTTTGACATACCAGACCACTGTCACAGCACAGCATCAGGTATTGCCTGCTTACCCTAACCAGCCAATGGAGAGGGGAAGGATTCAAAATTTGCTTTGGTAATTTGATGGTAGCAGATGATTTATTCACCCAATCCTTTCACCTACAGAAGACACAAAGACTGCATAGCTATTGTGTACTGCAAACATTTAGTCAGCTGGTCAGTGTTGTAAACAAAGAAAACTTATTGCAGTAACAGAAAATATATACAAAACTTCTTGGCATGATAATCAATGACAATTTAATTTGATTTACCTATCCACAACAGCATCAAGAAAACCCATCAAAAACTAAGTGCCCTACTTAGAGTAATGAAATTCCTTACAGACTCTGCCAGGGTAAATCTAGCTGCCACTTACCTCTTACCTTCTGTCCTATGACCAACCTATGAGCCTCACTTAGTTATAAACTGAAACAATGCTATAACAAAGTCGCCAGATTCACTTACACAAACCTTACCACTCCCACCACTGTTTAGCACTAAAAACACTGATCTGGCTCAAACTTCCACACCACCTATCTTATACTCAGCTCACATAACCCATAAAATCATCTATACCCCATCCGCCTGCCCAGCAATTAGACCCTACTCCAAATCTTCCCCTTTGGTCAAATAATAAACAAGTGCTTACCATCTACAAACTGCAAAGGATTCTTGAGGTCAGTCTCTAGTCCATGTAGCTAGAACTTGGATTAAAATTCCTATATCAGTCAGGTCTATCATGTACCTTCATCATTTCAAACCATTACTAAAAGACTTGCTGTCTACCTCTTTGTTTTGTCCTTGCTCCTCCTCTGGGGCATAGCTCTCTAACACCTTTCACCACCTTTCTTAAACCTCCCTTTAAAGCAGTAAATCCCTTAACCTGCTTATCCCCTTTTAATACCTCACTTTACTGTTCTTATTAAACTGCTGTACCTACTTCTGATTAGCACAACCAAATTACTGCTCCATCACTACTTCTCTGTTAACACTCAAACTTACTTATTTTCTCTAAGACCTCACTCTATTGTATTTGTTAAATTACTCCTGCCTGTCTTCTAAACCATTCATCTATCCATCTGTAAAGTCACAATACAAGGCATGTAAACTTAATGGTTTTGAATATCGATACAAATTTATTATACTTTCTACTATGTTGTGTTTTTACAGAAACTGCAATTTACAATTTGTTATTGCAAATATTGATTGCATTAAATATGATAACTTGGTGCTTTTCTCTCTGGCTTTTCACTAAAAAGGGGCACCTGTGCCCAGTTGGACTTTCCCAATAAACAAATGGCAATAAATAAACAGTAGCAACTGACGTGTAATTCCAACATTCTTGACAGCCTACAAGCCCCCGGCAGGCTTGACAAACCACAATGCCCCTTGGCACCCCAGACCACTGCATTAGCACAACATTGGCAACCACTCACTCATCCCAATCAAAATACTGCTAAAGTGGTAAAAGAAACCAGGGAGGAATGCAAGTGGGGAAGGCTTCTTCATGACTGCCCACCAGGATGACCTTGCAGCTTTTCCTCTCCTTTCCAAGTCTTAGCTAACAGTCGGCTACATTACCTGGCCAGTTATACACAAAATGTGTACCTGTAGCCCTGAAATGGTGAAAATAGATGAGCATAGTCTTACTGCCAACGCACATGACTGACAAACTTTAAATGAAAATGTGGCTTAAACACTACATGTTGTTAAATAACTGGATACACTGTTCTTCTGAGCTCTTGGGTTTTTGTAGAGCTGTCTTCCTTTGACTAAGCTTGCTAATAGCAGAAAACATGATAAATCTAAGAACATTAAAAAGTGTTTTGTACACAGAATACCAAGAGCAAGTTAAGTAAATGAATCCAGACCAGTATTACATAAATGAACGCCACCTGAACAGAACCAAGTAGTTTCCCTGTCAACCAAGTCCCAATGTTCAATATCATAAAAGTCCAAAAGGTAGCTGCTCAGGCCACTCTACAGTTGAGAAACATATGAGTTGTTTTGGCTGAAACATGAAATACCACTCTGTATCATCAATACCTGGGAATGGTGGCTTACCAAACCAAAAGAGCATTCAGAAGCAAATACTGTCCTGTCATAAGGTCTCTAAGAATGCTAGCAGAAGACGCCATGTTGGGACCAGTCCAATATCATTCCCATCATATGAATCAGCAAGAGGTGTGGCTGTCTGGCCTGCTGAATAATGCTATTGAGAGCTGTAATTAATTGTTCACAAATCACGTCTGGATAGCCTTTCCATATCACTTCCACAGTAGCTGAGTCAAGGCCCAGATTTGAATCATTCAGCCATAGAGTTGTCCCTTTTGCTAGTTGTGTAATGAAAGGGTAGCCAAGGATAACAATGCAGGTGCAACCTACAATGAAAAACACAAACTGAAAATCACATTACAACTGATAGTAGGAAATGACTACCTAACATTAATATGATAAGCTGTGGAGGACCATCACCTGAATCTGTTGATAACTTTGAAAGGCTGCTCTTTCTTAGCTAGATCTTATGTCAAGCAAATATGGAATGAGACTGTGGAGTAACTGAATGAAGGTATATTCTGAAAAGGTAAAACTAAATGAAAGTCATCCCAAATCCTTTGGAGGGTAATCACACTAATACTGGGAAGCAAAGCTCCCCAGCAGAAGTCCTGTTGCCCAACCTGATACAGGTTGCTGCACATTGCAGTGGACAGAGGAAGTACCAGGATACTTTATCTAAAAATCTCCTACTGGTCCCACTTACATTGATTAGTCTTAGACTCTCTATAGCCACATTGATTTGTCGCCTCATGGTAGACACCAACCTGGTTAACAACAGAAAAAACAATATTCCTATTTAAGAGTGAAGTTGCAAACTATCCTAAAAACTATAGATCAATAACTTGCCTTCTGACGATGTATAAACTATACACTGGAATTGATACCGACAGAGTCTACAGTCATTTAGAAGGAAACTTGATCATGGCAATAGATCAAAAGGGTAACAAAAGAAAATCATATGTAACAAAGGATCATTTGTTGTTAAATAAAATTATAATGGAGAACTGTAAAAAGGGAAAGAATCTAAGCATGGCATGGATTGACTACAAAAAAGCATTTGACAGTATACTAATGGCAGAAGACTGTATACTGAAAGGCATAATAATGTAACAAGACTGTTGCAATAAGGATTGCGCAAACATTATAATACTGAAGTAGTTGAAAAGCATTGGAAATATGATCCACAAAGCATTATAGCAAATGATGTTTATATCACATGGGTTTGAACTATTACTAATAGTTCAAAAAATAGATGCAAAACAGTCAGATATAGTAGTCCATGAAAACAGGGCAAAAGTAGCATTGATCACTGAAATTGCTACACCCAGTGACTACAGTGTCCTATGTAGAGAGTGACACAGAGTCATAAAATACCTGGATTTGCCAGCAGAAATGAAGGCAATGTGGAAGAAGGATGTCCAGACAGTTCCATTAGTAACAGGAGCAACAGCTCTTATAAAAAAGGATTTACAATCATACTTAGATATGTTACTAATACATGTAACTCCATATGAATTGCAAAAGAAGTCAATACTGGGCACATTGCTGGTGCTGTTAAGAGAACGTCTGGCTACCATCAGAGATTGAAACAATACTAATTTAATGAACTTTAATCATACTTTGACTTAGAAATGAGGTCTATTCCCTTCATGATATTAGAAACCTAAAAGGCTTGGAGAATTAAACCATATAAATGTGCCTTGGTCAATCACTGCATAGATAAAGACCTATTCAATGTTCGCAATGTTATCCTGGATTATGAAGCATAGGTCATCAAAAGATTCAATGAACCATGGCTTGGCAAACTGAAACGTCAGTCTGCTTTTTGTGTCCTACTGATCAGAAAGGAAGATTGGCCCTTGTTGTGTTTTTACTTTGACAGAAAATTCTTCTTTAACACAGCCCTGCCTATGGCTTGCTCACTAGCCTGCTCAGTCTTTGAAACATTCAGATCTGCCCTACAGTGGTGCTGGTAGTGGTATGCCATGTCACAAGCCAAATTCATTACTTGAAAGACTTACTGATTATAGATGAAGGTAGGGATGGGGTTAAAGAGTGGATACATATCTTCATGAAGCTATGCAGTGACTTTGGAGCCCCTCTGGCTTCAGACAAAGTAAACTGTTCCAGTCAAAGCATTAGCTTTCTGGGTCTAGTGACCAATGTCCCAGATGACTTTTTTAAGCTGCTGGATAAGAGGGTACAGTGCCTAAGTTTTACCATTTACAAGTTTCACAAAGTGAGCAAACATAGGGTCATTGAGGTGATGCAGCTCTGTGGAGTCCTTCATTTTGCTTGCAGAGCCATTTCCATGGACAGAAACTCTCTCAGATGCCTACCCAGTAGGCTACAAGGTGGTAGCAAGAAACGTCACTGGGGATGCTTAACTCATAGGATTAGAGAAGACCTTAGTTAGGCTATGAAAGACGTTTTGAACCAATTGAATGGAGATACAATGTGGCAGAGCCTTTGGATCTCATCTGATAGCTTGTTGGTTTTTATGGAAGAATCAGCGGGGCTGGGGATGGAGGGATATTTTCAAGGGAGGTAGTTCTTAGGAAAATGGTTGTCCACATGGTCTGAGGAAAGGAGAAGAGATATCATCATTCTATAATTCCTACCAGTCTGGATGGCCACATTCATTTGGAAGGAACATTTTGCAAGAGGAGGGTTATATTTTACTCTGATAATGAAGCAGCTGTTCAGGCCCTTAGATGAAGATCCTGAAAATAGAGGTGGTTTCATTCAGTGAAAGTATTATCGGTCCTGTTGAGCTTGCAGATCAATTTGACTTTTGCAAGTCAACATATAACAGGCTGGGATAATAGCATTGCTGACAGCTTGTCCAAGTGGCAGATTACCAGGTTTGATCAACTGGCTCTGGATGCTCCTCTTTTTTGGACTGCTATTCCACTCAGAGTTTGGATGATTGGCAAAGAATATCCAATGCACTTCTATCAAAATATTAGGCAACGAGCACCAAAGAGGCATATTTAACATTGTTATAATCTTTTTGAAACAAGTGTCCCTCCTTATCCCCATTTAAGTGCAACTTGAACCAATGGATGGGTAATCAGAACCCATGATCTGGTGTCTATGTCTCTGATGGACAAAGGTAGTCAGTAAATCACCACCTATATAAATCAGATTTGTGGGTCACATTTGGGTTACATAGCTGAGATTTTAAGGGTCATTTTGCTTGTAAGCCTAGTATACACTAATGAAACTTTGAAAAATTGTTTAAAAAATGTTATAAGTGTCTGCCTCACCACTGAAGACACTGGTCAGTACCAGTGGTCACCCTGTTAAAATTTAGAGATGTTCAATGAAGGAGGCACCCAGTACCTTATGCATATACTTAGCAGCTCTGAGCTGGTTAGCCTGTTCCTCAGGTCATCTTGATTACTGCTCTATCTCCAGGATGATTAAGGGATAAGAAAAAGTCAGGAAAGCATTGCAAGGTCCCAGGGCTATATGTTCTCATCTGGTGAGTCACATTATTATGCATTGCTATTATACACCTGAAGACTTTGTGCTTTAGGCCATTTTGTTTACCTGACTTTATGCTGGGGCCTTTAGAATGAACAAGTTGCTTCAAAACCCTGAAATGGGAAGATATGTTTGTATCTAATGAGTATGTACTGGTTCAGCTGAGGAAATCTAAGATGGACCAATCCAGTCAGAAGCATCAAGTTCACCTAGAGAGAGAGGAAGCTGTTATGTGATATGTTCAGTGCATTGGGTCACAACATCACATAAACTAGCACTCGGGGAAACACTATTGGGTTTTATTTTTTGTTTAAGGTCAGGCCATTTGATTACCACCAATGAGGTAAATTTGACTCTTCACAAGGCTTTGGCAAATTAACACATCCCCACTCAGGGTTACTCTTCACACTCATTTTGCATAGGTAAGACATCAGACCTGGAACTGAAGGGGCATTCAATTAATTCCTATAGAGGACACCTGACACCTACCTTTCTTGCATGAGGAGTTAACAGGTTCATTTAATTGTTCTTGGAAAAATTGTTGTAGATCTTGGGGCATTAGTTTGTGTTGAGAGTGGCTTTGAGAGTAGTACTTTGCCCCAAGTTTGTATTATTTATTTATTTAATTTTTCATTTGTTTACCAGGAAAGTCCAACTGGACACATGTCCTTTTTCAGCAGATGCCTGGAGAGAAAAGCTCCACTTAACAGAACTACATACAGAAAATACAGAAAAAATATATAAAACAAAATTATATACCTATATAGTAATTTAAGAAAATACCCAAATGTTCAGTTTTGGGAGTTCAGAACTTTCACATTACAATCAATATAAGGTATATATTGTATAAATATAGACAGTCAGGTCATCAAAATACATGTGATTTAGAGTATACTGAGAAATTATTCAGGTGTTTTCGATTAACAAATCCAAAGGGGACGAGATTGCAGTAAGTCAGTAGTTGAGTTGTTACAGGTGAGAATAAGGGTAAGGGTAGTGGGTAGGAGTTAGTCAGGATTATCATGCATCCTGGGTAAAAAGCCTGTGATAGCTCACTGGGCTGGTATTCTGCTATTTTTTTTGTTTCAACTTTGAGATGTTCCATACCAACTACTAACTGGTGGACCTACGCCTCCTAGACTAATCATTTATTTGGAAGGCAAAGATTTAACATGAGTGCCAAAACAGGTGCTTCTAGCTAGAATCCTATCTGACCTGCATTCCTTGTTACACCCAGATTTCATTGAAGAAGGCAGCACAAAGTGCTGCAATTGAACTATCTAGGTGTTTTTTTCAATCTCGAGCAGTAAGATCGAGTGGCATCCATCCCTGGCATTAAACATGATAATCTATCAAGGCCAGACAAATACTTCTGTGCCTTTGATGGGATGCATCTTTTAATGAGCTGGACTTGGATTTTTTTCAATTTGCAGTTAACATTGTCTGTTAAGGAACTTATTAGTATTAGTATGCATTGTTGAGTTTTTGTTTTGTGCAAGACTTGATTATTCTTATTAAGTGGAATTGCAAACTGGGACAAGATCTTTGAATGGGGCATCATCTCCTTGCAGTCTCAACCCCACCTGGTATTCTCCCAGAAAGGGTTTGGAAATACCAGTTGGTTGCCTTTGTTAACTAATGGCTATGGTCTCTAATGGTCATCTGTTATGCTGTTAGATATCTGTCAATAATGATATCATGGTGTTGCACTGTATTAATAAATGGTGCAAAGACAATTTTGGTCTGGTTTCAGACAGCACAAGTGGACAAATAAGTTTATGTGGTAAGTGTAGTTTTAAATGTGTGACCCAATGTCAAAGGAAAAATATACTTTAAAAATGATCAATACACGGTAGGTTCAGGTTAAGGCACTTTAATCTTGCAGCAAGGAGACAAAAACGTGCTAATACAGAGTTTGTCTAACTAGAATCAGGAAATGCAGGCATTTTTATACATTTTCTAATAAGACATTGCCTACCAAGCTGACATAGTGAATCACAAGTTTTGTCATCATCATTTTGTAGTGATTGTTTTTACAATATTCTGCTAGTACTATCAATTTTTTTGAGAAACTTCCTAAGAAAAACAACGTGGCCTTGGCTACCACCGGTTAGATATATGCAATGTTACCATTCAAGGTACTATGGCTAATTCGAGCACAAAGCAAGTATAGATTGCAGTTCATTTCTTTAACAGTCCTTTTGTCTATGTTATCTCTAACTTCTGCAGCTGTGCATATTCTCATACTTCGAACAGAGCTGATTGTTTAAAATCATTACATTACAGAATATAGCATTGTTCATTCATTTCTTCCTGACCTAGCAGATAATCACCTGCTTTTCAAGTACATTTCCAAAAGGCATAAACATGAATATTGCTGTGCTAGCAATTACTAGGTCAGAGGGCATCTTGCAAGTTTCAGAAAGCACACTGCAGTTTCAAAAAGCATTTTTTAGTCTCATATGAAACTCAACAGTGTATAAAACAGTGCATATAAAATAAAATGAAAAACGTGTTAACTTATTCAGTTTCTAATTAGCATTAAGCACACACATTAATACAAATTTTTCTGACATTTCCCCCCTGTTAATACTTTTTAATTCTATTTTCAAAAGAATAAACAGTTTGCATTTTCTCCTAACCTTTTCCATTCAGGATTTGCAGTTAAGAGAGTCGTTCAGTTTAAACTTATGAAAGTGTTTCACATTCTAACAATTCTTCAATTTCAGTACTTTGATACAAAGTCTCAAAAACTGATATATTTATAAATGTTTTAATTAACTTTTTCATGCAGGGAATACCACAACAAATATATGCTCCTAATAGGAGTAATCCCACACAAATGGCAATTAGGATGTTCATTAGGATGGAACCCCACCCCCCCAAATAAATTCTGGAAAAAGTCCTTCAGAGGGTTTGGGCCTGGTTTGGTCATGGCTGACACTTGCTGTATCACCTCAAGGTGGTCGTTTATCTCATGTTGATGATCAGGTATATATGCACAACACTCTTCTTTGATTAAAGCGCACGTACCACCTTTTGCCGCTAGGGTGAAGTCAAGAGCCATACGGTTCTGGAGCACTACAGTTCTCATAGCATTCATTTCATCAGTTATCAATTCAAGAGCAGAAAAAGTTGCATTACTCATTACTTCGAGAAGTTTAGACAGTTTTCGCAGTTCCCAAATCGATTTCACTGCGCCATATAGGTATCACAAGGGATAAGAAACTAAGAGTAATGCTACTCAACGCCAGAAGTCTAAACCTCAAGATGCACGCACTCGAAACTCTCCTTAGCATGGAGAACATCGATATCTGTGCAGTAACAGAAACCTGGTTCAGGGTTCCCGAGAGCACCCCAGCACTACCAGGTTATACCTCATACCATGCTTTTTGGCCCCAAAACTTGGACCGAACCACAAAAGGAGGGGGAGTATTGATATTCATCAAAGATACCCACACCTCCAGGTTGGTGGCAAAGCACGAAGCATCAGAGACTATCCATGTGCAACTAACAGTGGGTAAAACTGCCTTCCAGTTTATAGCCTGCTACAGACCACCCTCCCAAACCCAGGAACCCCACTTGGCCTTTCTGAGAACACTGGAAAATATGAAGGTCTCTCCAAACACCATTATATTGGGCGACTTCAACTACCCAAACATAGACTGGGAGCATTACTCTAGCTCCAACACCCTAGCCCAAAGGTTCCTAGAATTTATAAACTCAAATGCTATGGAACAACTTGTTACCACTCCCACAAGAGGGGAAAACATACTGGACCTGATCATTACCAACATGGGGACTCTATGCTCCAGACCAGAAGTGTATCCCTCACTGGTAAGATCAGACCATAAACTAATCTCACTGGATATTCACATCCCGACCCCACCCCCTGCCCAGAAAACCACAGTGAAAAACTTTTCTAAAGCTAATTTCACACTCCTCAAAACCGAGGTGGAATCCTTCAAAGCCGCCGGACCTGTGGAAAATACGGCCCAGACCGCAGAATCCTTTATAAACTCATTCTATGAACACCTTCAGGAATGCATGGATCATGCGATCCAAAATAAAACCAAGGCCCAATCCTCCAAAGGCAGATGTCCTGTCTGGTGGACCCCAGCCATAAACAAACTATACAGTAGAAGGAGGAAGCTACTAAATGATAGAGCAAAATCCTAAAAAGGGAAGGCATCACTGATCAGTATTAGCAAAAAACTACGGGCACTCATAAAATTGTCTAAGGCCAGCTTTGAGAGAAAAATTGCACAGGACACTAAGGATAATCACAAGGCTTTCTTTAGTTATGTTAGGAACCTGGGTGGTAATTCCCAGATATGCTCAGAATTAGTCCAAAATGACAAAAAATACACTGTACCCACAGACATTGCCAACATCCTAGCTGACAGGTTCAGTGCAAACTTCTCCCCCCCCACCAAAAGGGCAAATATCTATCCCAGCAGAGTGCTGCCGCTGACAACTCAGATGCACAGGTAAGAACCACCCTCTACAAAGCAAAAACACAGCATCAATGGGACCAGATGGTGTCCCGGCTGCGCCCTACATGAACTCCAAGAAGAGCTAAACCCAAACATAAAACTACTGTTCAATCTCAGCCTTACTACAGGATATGTGCCCAAAGAGTGGCGTACAGCAACAGTGGTCCCTCTCCATAAAGGTGGTGCCTCAACGGATCCTGGAAACTATTGCCCCATAAGCCTGACTAGCTTGGTCTGCAAAGCTATGGAAAGGATCATCGTGGACCTCATAAATAAAGATATTGGGGACCTACAGACACTGGATCCTACCCAGTTCGGCTTTGTTAAGGGCAGATCCTGCCTCTTAAACCTGGTTGATTTCTTTGAAACAGTCAACAAGGCCATTGGCGAGGGGAAGGTGGTCCACACAGCCTACCTGGACCTCGCAAAAGCCTTCGATACAATACCCCACTCGGGCATTATAGATAAGCTCACCAGCTTAAATATAAACCCCTATGTCACTAGATGGATTGCAAACTGGCTCAAGGACAGAACCCACATGGTTAGAATTGCTGGAGCCATGTCAGACTCCAAACCAGTTACAAGTGGTGTCCCACAAGGCTCAGTCCTGGGACCTCTCTTGTTCGGTATATATTTCTCGGAGGTACAGGCCAACATGGAAGGACTGTGGCTGACCAAGTTCGCAGATGACTGCAAACTGGGCGCCATAATCGACTCTCCAGCCAACACAAGCATCCTACAAAAGGGCCTCATAGAAACAGACAACTGGTGCCAGAGCCATGGCCTCAAGCTAAATGCCAAAAAGTTTATAGTCATCCCCTTTGGCAAAAACAAAGTGCCCACAAATTACCACATAGGTGGTAATCCATTAAGTACAGAAGAAGTAATTAGGGACCTGGGGACCCAAGTTGATAGCAGTCTCTCATTTGACAACCACGTGGCCAAAGTGGTTAGAAAAACATTTTATATAGCCCACCTAATCATGAAGGGATTCACATCTAGATCAGGGAGGTCATCGTGCCTCTTTACTCATCCCTCATCAGGCCCATAATTGAGTGCAATGCCCCTTTTGGGATGTACCTTACCAGACACCTGCAGCAACTGGAAAGACCCCAAAAGTACCTCACCAAGAGGATCAAAGGGCTCAAACAGATGCCATATGCTGCCCGGTTAAAGAAACTCCAGCTCTACTCAGTGGCATACCGCCTGTTCAGAGGTGATCTGTGCCTGATGTATAAAGCCATGTCCAACCCGGAATTAATGGACATGCTGCACCTCAGAAAATCCAAATCCCATCGAGCTACGCACTCGAGAGACTTGAACCTCAGCACTGAAATAAATAGGACATGCTGGAGGGACAGATTCATAACCCAGAGGCTCAATTCACTCTGGAATAAAATCCCAGTCCAGGTTAGGAAGAGTCCCTCATTGACTCTCTTCAAGAGGAATCTTGATGAGTGGATGGGAGATCGTAGGTTTACCCCAGGTATCACTTCTGTGTCACTGTTAGACAGAGGCACAGTATACTAACCTCGAAAAAGGGCATAGCAAAATAAATTTAAAATGGGTGGCGAAAGCCAAACACATTCTGGCTAGGCTTATAAATGCCCTAGAGCAGATAGCCTAGTATGAACCTATGAACCTATGAACCTATATGCAGGTAATATGCCTGCCCACGCTATGACAGCATCACTCAAGTCCATGTACGTCAGCTTGGTACCCACGGTATGATGGTCTTTCCAGCCTGCCTCGATCCATCCCACTGGATTTTCAGGCTACATCTTGGGTATTTTGAATATTTCCCTGAGGCAAAACTGCAGTGTGTCATATGGCCGAAACCAGGTACCCCAAAAAACAACTGCCGGACCAATTCTCAGGTAACCATTTATATGCTTTCTTACCACACACAAAATAACAATCCTCTACCTTAGTAGTTACTTTGCTACAAAATGGCTGCCCTGCATGAAACATTTTTCTATCTATTACAGATAGTTGCTTAAAAAGTACAGGATTACGTTGCACTTGATCAACAGTCTTATGCATGGACTCAAAAAATGAGTCATAATTCGAATTACAAACTGTACCCCTTTTGTTTGCTTTGGTATAACATTTGTAATGTACAGTCACATTGCACCTGCTCCAACCCACTTGAATTGTGTCATTCTTATAAAAACATACAATTCCCTTTTGTGTCACAGGCAAATACAGTGCTACCTTATCATGTGCTTTGATAGCTACGGTGTCATAAACCAAATTTTCCCATGTTTCATTGACCCCTAGGGGGACTGCAGTCATTCATAACCCCCCGTATGCTGTTGGTATGGCTGTATAAATCCAGCAATTCGAAACATTAAAAGTCTCAGCATACACATGTGTAATTGCCTGATAAGTGTTAAACTTTGGGTGCCAGTCTATGTTCGGCTCATCACATTTAATCAGTTCAACTTTTGTGGCAGGAAAAAGGAAAGGCCATAACAAAAAGAACAATGTTATCAGTATAGCTATCAGAATAATTATGCAAGTTTTCTGAGGTTGTTCTGCATCTTTGTTTGCTCTATACCTGGTCATTTTGTTCTCGTTGTACAACAGTAACAAGGTTTTTGTCCAGTTCAAAGTTCTTAACCAGTTTACAGTGTGTCAAATGAATCCAGGATGCTCGCTCCGTGATCTTGACTGCAGTGGGTGTCAACAGTAGTACCTGGTATGGCCCTTCCCACTTCGGAGAACTCCAGTTTTTTCTCTTCACCACCTTCACCCAGACCCACGCGCCTGGGGCTACTGCTGCTTTCGATGGTCTGGTTTGCTCTTTATCTGAAACAGAATTTAACTGCAAAAGTTTGTTATTCAAAAATTGCCTCATATACCCTGCAAGTGAACTGTCAGCCTCCTGCTCTGCAGGCATGAGAAGTTTCCATTGTGGTGTATAATATGCCCTCCCAAACAGAACTTCAAAAGGAGTTAACCCTTTTGCATTTGGAACAGTTCTCATGCTCAACAGTGCCAGAGGTAAACAGTGCACCCAGTTCTTTTGTGTCTCACTAATCAATTTTCTAAGCTTGTTTTTCAAAACCCCATTATTCCTCTCTACTAATCCTGCAGATTGGGGGTGGTATGCACAATGATTTTTCAGAGAAATCCCGAAATAACGGCAAGTTGTTGTATAGTTTGATTTACAAAGTGTGTGCCATTGTCACTATAAATCTTTTCCGGTATGCCAAATTTAGGAATAATTTCTTTAACAAGGACTTTTGCAACAGTAGCTGCATCTGGATTTTTAGTTGGAAAAGCTTCCACCCATTTGGAAAACATATCTATAATGACAAGGCAGTACTTCTTATTTTTGCATTTGTTCAACTCTATAAAATCCATACAAATAGTATGGAATGGATACAGTGGTATGGGGAAACTCCCTTACTTAGGTTTCAATGCCCCTTGTGCATGATGCTTGTTACAAACATGGCATGCTGCACAAAAATTTTTTGTGTAGTTTGTAATCCATACGTCGTAAACACTCGATTCACTAACTGTACCATCCCCCCTGTTGAGACATGGCACTGCCCATGGCTCAACAAAGCTGCATATCTAAACAAGTTAGATGGTAAAATTGGTTTGTTTTCTTTGGAGATGTACAGTCCCTTTTCAAGGATTGCTCCTCGTTTTATTCACTTTTGTTTTTCTACATTTGTAGTAAGTGTTTGCATTGTTTTTAACATTTCTAAGTCTAAAATCTCAGATGGTTGTAATTCCTCACTTAAAAGAAAATCTTCTGAAGCTGAAGCTGCTTGTTTTGCAGCTGTATCAGCCCTCGCATTACCTTTTGAAATTCTATCCTGTTGCTTGGTATGAGCTACGCATTTGTAAATAGCTACTTTCTGAGGTAACTGAATAGAGTCTAACAAGTCCAAAATAAATTGCGCATGGTTAATTGGTTTACCAGTAGATGTTATCATTTCTCTATTTTTCCACTGCTGCGCAAAAACATGTACAGTAGAAAAAGCATACTGACTGTCAGTAAAAATGTTCACTCTCTTACCTTTTGCCACGGTACATGCCCTTGTCAAAGCAATTAATTTTGCTGCTTGTGCAGATAAGTTGTGTGGTAAAGACTTTGCTTCTAAAATCTCGTTATCAGAAACTACTGCATATCCCACTAGATTTTGTCCTGTAGGACCCCTCCTGTACGAGCCATTTACATAGTATGTCACCTCGGCATCATCCAAGGGAACATTTGTGAGATCTTTTCTAGGTAATGTCTTTTGCTCAATCTCCTGCAGGCAGCAGTGTGGTTTGCCATCTGCAGGGGTTGGGAGTAAGGTTGACGGATTCAAAGTTGTGCATCGTTCAATTGTCATATGAGGTTGGCTCAACAGTATAGTCATACAGGAAAGATGTCTAGCAGGAGAAAGATATGCTACTTTTTCTTGCAGTAAAATAATCGCGACTGCATGAGGCACTCTCAATGTGAGAGGGTGGAACAATACTACTGAGGCTGAAGCCTGCACTGCCATTGCAGCTGCGACTACTGCTTGTACACAGTGGGGCAAGGATTGTACCACTGGGTCTAGCTGTGATGAATAGTAAGCTATGGGGCGTTGTTTGTCCCCATGCTGTTGTGTTAACACAGATGTCATATAACCTTGCTTACAGTCTACAGTTTGGAAAAATCGTTTATGATTGTTTGGTAATCCTAAAACTAAGGAAGAATCTATCAGTTGTTTCAGTTTGCAGAAAGCTGATTCTGCTTCTGGTGTCCACTGTAATAAATCTTGTGCTGCTATCGGCTTTTTGAATATCAAGTTAGTCAGCGGAGCAGAATCCAAAGCATAGTTTGGAATCCAACTCCGACAAAAGTTAGTAGTACCCGGGAAGGACATCATTCCCTCTTGGTAGTTGGTTTAGGTGCTTGTAGATAATATAATATAATTAATATAATATAATACAATTCAATATCCCCTCTTAAATTGCGTGTTCAAGACCTGGTCTCAATAGGATCTCTGACAAACGGTTTTGGTTTTGCAGGAACAGTTGGATATAGCGGAGGTGGATCAGCTTGTCCACTCGCTTCATATTCTGGTAAGGGAAGTGGAGGGGGTGGAGGAGGGGCTGTTGCTATTACCAAGTTATTGTCTTCTTTATCTAAGAACATTGCTTTTGAATTTTTAATCTCTTGTTCCCTGCGATTTGCTTTCTCAAGCCACCTGTGTGCCTGAGGGTCTCCTAATTGTCGTTGCTTTTTTAGCTGACCTTTCGCGTCTGTTTTAAGTTGTCTAACAAGTTTAATAAGTGAAGGTTTATCTAAATTACCGTCAAATTTGTATTTATCAACCCATTTTGTATAATACCTAACATTATTGGCACGCTGTAATTGCATATATTTCGCGTCTTCGGTTAAGGGCGGGTCTCGGGAACTTTTCGTGCACTGATTTCCCATGTTGCCTTAGCTAAGTTAAAAATTGTTACGTAACCCTTTTTATCACATGGTACCATGATTTTACACCTTTTCACAGTTTATCTAGAATAACTGCCTACCTATTCTGTTTCCCTGATCTATGAAAAGACAGCAATCTTTTTGTCCCTGATCTGCACATGCAAATCTCCCTGACAAAACAATACTGCAACAAGTCCCTGATCTAAAACAGAAAAAAGGTAAATTACTTCTTACCTGACCCTCCATGTGTTGATCCAGCAGAACGTTGACTCGTCCTCCAATCCCAGATCAGAAACAGTGGCTGGCCTCTTTCGAACGACAATTCAGTAGGAGGTCTTTCAAAACAGAAGAGCCGATGTGGCCACTTCTCTGTATGGGTACATGCCACCGGGCCCAATTCTGACCTGAGCCTAGAGTGAGAGATACTTTCCGGTCCGAAGGACCAAACTGTCAAAGGAAAAATATACTTTAAAAATGATCAGTACACGGTAGGTTCAGGTTAAGGCACTTTAATCTTGCAGCAAGGAGACAAAAACATGCTAATACAGAGTTTGTCTAACTAGAATCAGGAAATGCAGGCATTTTTATACATTTTCTAATAAGACATTGCCTACCAAACTGACGTAGTGAATCACAAGTTTTGTCATCATCATTTTGTAGTGATTGTTTTTACAATATTCTGCTAGTACTATTAATTTTTGTGAGAAACTTCCTAAGAAAAACAACGTGGCCTTGGCTACCACCGGTTAGATATATGCAATGTTACCATTCAAGGTACTATGGCTAATTCGAGCACAAAGCAAGTATAGATTGCAGTTCATTTCTTTAACAGTCCTTTTGTCTATGTTATCTCTAACTTCTGCAGCTGTGCATATTCTCATACTTCGAACAGAGCTGATTGTTTAAAATCATTACATTACAGAATATAGCATTGTTCATTCATTTCTTCCTGACCTAGCCGATAATCACCTGCTTTTCAAGTACATTTCCAAAAGGCATAAACATGAACATTGCTGTGCTAGCAATTACTAGGTCAGAGGGCATCTTGCAAGTTTCAGAAAGCACACTGCAGTTTCAAAAAGCATTTTTAGTCTCATATGAAACTCAACTGTATATAAAACAGTGCATATAAAATAGAATGAAAACGTGTTAACTTATTCAGTTTCTAATTAGCATTAAGCACACACATTAATACATATTTTTCTGACACCCATGAATACTGCATTCTGGGTAAGGAATTTGTTTAAAGTCAGTGCATTAATTAATTAATTAATTAATCAATCAATTAATTAATTAATTTGCATTTGTTTACCGAGAAATTCTGACTGGACACAGGTCCTTTTTCAGTGGAGGCCCGAGGAGATAAGCTCCACAGAATGACATGCTAGATGGGAAAAACAATACAGGTATGTATGCAGTAGAAGTGATCATGACATGGAGTAATACAGGAGCAAAATCGGAATAACTGAGTAGTAAGCTCCAATTACAAACATTGAGAAATAAGTAAAACACAGTGCTACAAATTTTCTAAACAGTAACTAGATAACAATAATAGACTAAATGATAACTAAATCCTGGAAGGGTTAACAAGCAGTGAGTAATCTTCAGTTCAGTTTTATAGCGATAGAGAGGATACTCTATCTAAATTTGGGAAAGGAGAGAAGGGTTGAAGGGGGGGGGGTATTAGTCAGGGTTTGGACAAGGACAAAGCCAGTGAGAAATTAGGTGAGATTTAAGTGCCATCTTGAAAAGACTGCAGGAAGGAAGGGTAGTTATGGTAATGGGAAGGTTGTTCCAGAGCTTGGATATAGCGCAGGAAAAAAGTGTTTCACCTGCTGAGTTTTTGGCTTTGGTGACCTGGAGTAGATTTTTCTTGCAATAGCGTAGTGGTTTGGAAGAGTAGTAGGGTTTGAGAATTGTCTAGAGCGATGGGATTCGGAGAGGGTGGTTTACTAGTTTGTGAGCAAAGCTGAGTTGAGTTTGGTGTAGGAAGTGTGGGAGTACAAGCCAGTCAAGGTTTCGTAGGGAGACACAGTGGTGGCTGTGGTAGGAGGCACCAGTGGCAAATTTTGTGATTTTATTGTAGCAGGCTTCGGGTTTGTGTAGGTCTGACTTTCTAAGATTAGTAAGTATGGGTGATGAGTAGAGTAGGGTGAAAGCTGTAAGAAATTTGGATTCTTTTTAGTGGTTTAGTACTTCAATCCCCTTTGCTATATTATACAAACTAGTGTGAGTGTGATGATATGTAACAGATTAACAATAACATTTCTAATAAATAGGAATATACATTTTGTTTTGTCTTTAACCAATAATATTGTGTCTGTACCTTGTTTCCAATCAGATAAATAGAATGAGCTTAAGAGTGGTCATGCCCTCCCTTACACGGCAGCAACTCCTGTCTTTATACTATCTAGTCTAACAAATTTTCACCTGTTTCTAAGCAGCCACTAAGATGTTATCTCATGTCTGTACATATGCTAACCAGTAAGTGGCAATCAGACTTGAATCCACTGATGTTACTTAGGTCCTCTAATAGTATAGAACCCCTAGACAGCATTTATTTCAAAGTTATGTTTACAGACATGTTGTTACAGGTGCTATTATGCTTACTGAAAACAGCTGTAACAAATCCTTCTGAAGGGACAGCCAATGGTGCGTGGATGAAAAAGATTCCATAGCATCTTAATAAAAGGAATACGGAAGTTTCCTGATGTCCTGGCCAAATTTCCCTGAGCAGTATAAATGCCACTTTGGGTCTTCTCTGAAAAGGGACCAATAGTCTAGTAGGACTAAAATGGTTTATTTGTTTATTTATTTAACATTTGCTTACCGGGGAAAGTCTGAGTAGGACAGAGCTCATTGTCTTTGGAATGTGGGAGGAAATTGGACCACCCAGAGGAAACCCACACGAACACAGAGAGGACATGCAGACTCCACACAGAAGGTACTCCAGTCGAGAATCGAACTGGAGAACACTAACTGCTGCACCCCTGCACCGCCTAGTGCCCAGGATCTACAAAATAAATAAATAAATAAACAAACAAATAAATATCTCCTTTAAATTTTTTCCTCTGCACCCTAGCATCAATTTCCTTCATTATGTGGCACATCAGGCTTTGATGTTTGACCACCTCTTGTCATAGCTGCAATCTACCAGGAAATGCCATAACAATTACAGTGTGTTCACCTCCAAAATCTTTTTTATTCTTTTTTGTTCTGTTAGATTACTGACTACTTGCGTTTGTATTTTGCCATCGCTTCTTTAAAGGACATGATCTTTACAACTTACTCTAGTCCACACTCCCCGGTTTGGTAACAGCCACGCTTTGATGAAACATAGGCTGCTATGTAATCTAACTATGAGTAATAAATCTGCTCACTACTGCATGTGAAAATGAAGGAAACAACTCATCTTTCATAGTACATCCTTTCTTCTCTTCTGGTGAGTAAAATATAGTGTGCTAAGTGAAATGGAACAGGGATTTAGTTACAGCACAAGCCTTTGTTATTAAGTGTCAGCCTTCTGCATACCTCTGTGGAGAGCTGTCTTTTCTTGTTATCCTGAGTCTTGGTGCCAATAATACAAGAAAGCAACTTGAGCTGTCTGTGTAAGATACACATTTTTAGGACTAACAGTAATTTGAATTTCATATGTTCAGAATCCCTTACTCTAAATTTCTCTCGCTTTCTCACACACACACACTCACACACACACACACACACACACACACACACACACACACACACACACACACACACACACACACACACACACACACACACACACACACACACACACACACACACACACACACACACACACACACACACACACACACACACACACACACACACACACATAACACACACACACACACACACACACACACACACACACACACACACACACACACACACACATAACACACACACACACACACACACACACACACACACACACACACACACACACACACATGGAATACACTTGATAAAGTCTTTGCTTCTATCTTTATTTTCTAGTGAAAAGGAAGGAGCCAGAAAATCGAGATCTAATTACAATATCTCAGGCAGTGATCAGCTTTCTTCTTTTTTAGTTCAAGTCGCTTAAAATATGTGGGCAGAGTATTTTTTGTAGTCTGCAAAGAACAAAGGGCTCTTATTATTATATGCTGGATGTAAGGACGTGATATTATCCTGATAAGTTTAAAATGGCTTATAAGTGTCAGGAATAATTGGAATGAAATTAGGTGTGTCATTACAAAGACTTCCTTGTAGCACAGTAGTGCTTTCCAGTCACTGTCTTGTAATATTGCAATGCTCAGATGGGATAGCATACTGTTATGTTTCCCAAGTACCTGCATAAAGAAATTTTTAGTACTGTTTTTTTATTTTATTATCAAGTTCATCAGATAACTGTACTCCTGATGTCTGACATGTAGAATTATTTGATGGATTCTATTTATTTTAGTGTTTTACATTATTCTTGCTGCTATATAATTTACATCCTTTGTTTCCCTTTGTTAGGAGAAACGATATATTCATTGTTATGTGATAAACATTCCTTGATAGTTGCTGGATATAAGAATGCCCTGCACATATCACGCATTTTCTCTGCTGAGTGCTTTATATTTTTTGTTTAATATTTATTATCCGTAAAGAGAACATTACATTCCCTTTTCAAAAACAACATAAAACAGATGCAATGTAGTAACCTTGCAACAAGACTGATATTAAATAAAAATAAAAACAAAACAATATATACAGAATAAAAACAAAAAACCAAAAAAAGAAAAAAAAACAGATGTGAATGTGGTAGCATGCATAGTCAGAAAGGTCCCTGCTGGTGAAGAAAACAACAAACACGCAGTTTAAGGAACACATCAAACATGTCTCAAAGTAAAGGTAAGAAGGCTAGTTGAAGGCAGCAGATCCATGTAATGAACAGGACTTGAGATGCCCTGCTGAGCTTTCAGATTAGTCTAGAATGAAATGGGGAAGCAAGAGGTTAGCAGGAGTAAACAATATTGGTAGGGTTTTTTGTTGTACTGTACATTCCTGCAGCTCACCCGGTGTGTATTAGATTTACTTATTTATAATCATTTCTCAAATACAAGTAACATGACTACTAACAGGAAATGAGTAGATAGAAGCTAGTTAGATAAATGGCTACTCAAAGAAAGAGATTGATAGATTGATAGACAGAGAGAGAGCAAGATAGATAGATAGATAGATAGATAGATAGATAGATAGATAGATAGATTAAATGGGTTAAGAGATGAAATCAATGCTTAAAGTGCCATACGTCTGTGGTCAGAAAGGAAGCAAGTAACTGAGAAATTCTATTTCCAAGTCAATAATTCTTTCTCCCAGAGGAGAGTGTTTTCACTCAGTGTCATCAAAAAAGGTGAAGGTATATTTCTTTTCACAGCCCTGAAGCTTCCCATGTACTGCTAATTTTACAGTAAGATATTTACTGACAATTCTTTGGTCTTTCCCTCATGTAGTGCATAAGTGCATGTGTGCAACGCAGACATGCACACGCACACGCGCACACACATACACACACACACACACACACACACACACACACACACACACACACACACACACACACACACTACTGACTTTCTCTTTAAAACAAATCACTCATTTTTCTACAGACTTTAATAAATCATTTTATTTTTTTTTTCAAGTTTGGTTTCTTCAAAGCTCTGAGTAACTTTGAAGAAAAGAAGGGTCACCTTCTGTGAGCCTACCTCCATAAATCAATTGGAATCCACAATCAGTGAGTGAAGTCCCTGCTGTCACTGACCTGTTACCTGGGTGATTCATTATTGCAGGGCCATCCAGGCATGTCCCTTGATGACAGCAGACTAAATGGAATATTGTGCTTTCCACGGGGAACCCCTCGATCAGAACTGTTCAGAGAAGAAGTACTGTAATTGTCTTTTAGCTGCAGCTGATGATTTCAGTCTTGGAAGTGAGCCATAGCCATAACTTTTATCTCATCAAATTTTGTGTTTAGTCCCCAATCAAATGTGAGAGACCTGGCTTGTACATGGGTCTGGTACTTGCAGGCCAGGAATAGAACCTAGAAATTGTGAAGAGCTTTACACTATTATGACAGTCATTGCAGGTAATATGCAGGTTGATGGATTAAAAAAAAAAACATTTTTGAGTAACTACAATATCTTGTTTATTTATCTTTCATTCAGCATAAATAAAGCTTCAGCAAAGTTTTTTTTTACATTATTCTCATTTCTGCTGTTAGGCAAGCATTCATGTTCCAATGCATTTAGCTTTTTTGTTAAGATTTATGTGGCCTCCTTCCTCTTCTCAAGCAGCAATTTACGGGAGTACTTCTCTGTTATATGTGGATATGAGAACACCTTTAATTATATACATTGTTACTGATTTACATAGGTTAATCATCATGATTTTCTTTCTATGTACTCTGTAGTTGTCAATTTTATCATTTTGCAATCATAACTTTAAGTCAGACAGAGCAAACCAAAATGATCAAATAGATAAAAGGAAAATGACAAGTGAAAAGAGTAATTATACTTACTAATTTCTGTTTGTAATCTTTGGTGTTTATTCCAGGTTCTTCTCCTTGTCGGGAATGATAGGGGCACTGTTGATAGCTGGTAGGGCTTGAAGGACATGCGCAATTAAAAAAAAAAAACACACCGACCCCAGATGCCTACACAGAATGTACCCATGTGCACGGCCATGGTTCCCCCTTAGCAGCGCAACATGCATATTAATTATGGTGCGCTGTTGAGGAAGATCATAGTAACATGGATATTGAATCCTTGTAGGCAGTAGTGTGGTGGCTGTCCCATGGTTGTGGATAGTCAAGGGAATTCCTGAACAGATGTTAAGTACAGGATAAGTATTCCTGTAATGTATCCTGCTAGTGTAGAAATATGTGAGCTGTAATCGTTTTTTTTATTTATTTTTTTCACTTTTTATTTTTATGCCCATTTGCACAGCATGGCGCAGAATGCAGCAGTGCCGAGCTGTCTATACACATGCACAGCTGTCACCTGACAGACATCTAAAAATAGAAACCAGATGTAATTAACTAGTTATAGTTGTCTCCATTTTTTATTTTATTTTATTTTTTTGAATGGCCGTTTGTGCGGTGCGGCATGGTGTGATGCTTAGCAACATTAACAGGTAGCTTAGTAGCAATGTGAAGGTGTACTGGCTTTCTTACTATCTAAGAAGCTAAACAGGTAGACTCAGCCTCAAGATAAGTAGGTCTGGGGTTTGAGTCCTCAGCAGTCATATCTTTTTTATATTTAGTACTGTGGACATGTGTGAGGTGACCTAAAAGGCAATTGAATTTAAAAACAAAATTGTTACATTTGGAAAAGCTGCATGGTACTAAGCACTGCTTAAATATGGTCAACTGCTACTTCTGTTTGTGCATTGCTAAGCTGCGCTAAAACACTGTTGAGTGAGTTTATGTAATGCTCAACCCCGCTAAGTGGGTTTGCATGATGCTAAGCAATGCAGTGCTTTTTTGAATGTTACAGTATGATGTGTAAAGGTGGGAAAACAGCCTGTATTAAGACCCATAGGCGGAAATTTTGCAGCATTCATTTGAGTCTCACTAACCTCTTGATATGCCTGGCAGTGTTACTGAGTGAACACGATTCTGGGCGCAGCAGTGGGGTGTGCAGGAGTCCAGACTGTTTGTTGGACTTCTGGTCCAGAACTACAGACATTGGCTCTTGCAGCACGTTTACCAGGGCTCAGAATGTAAAGCTGAAGCCTGGGCTCAGTTGACCAGGGATCTTACCAGTGCTACTGGTATCCCCACAACTGATGAGTAGTGTCATCACCACTATGATGACACCTGGGTCCAAGAGGCTAGGGCTGGGCATGCCCCACAGATTCTGTATGTGAGTATGTTTGTTAGTACTTTACTAAAATACAAGCTGAATTCTGCAAAACTGGTATGCATAATGGTGTGCTTCTCTTCCAACAGCTGCAATGTCCAGTCTCATGAGAGGTGTCTGGCCAGGATGCACTGTGAGTATGGTAAGTATGGATATTTTTTGATAACTGTTGTGCAATAAACAAGACACAATATCAATAAGCAATAAGGTTTTAAGCAGGATTGTGGTTTGATTATTAATGTGTGCAAATAACTGCAGTAGGGCTGTATTCACGGCATGTGTGTTCTAATTTCACTGTAGTCAACTGTAAAAATGAAATAAATAAATAAAGAAAAAGTAATTGCCTGATAAATGTATTGCACAACCCACAGTATGGTTCAGGGCTGTCTTTAGGCCACTTTCAGTCTAATAATGCTGTCTATTCCTCCCACTCCAGGAAAAATGTATATGGGTAATGTAGCCCACATTTTGGGCAGATACCATGAGTATAATTCACAGTTTCTAAGGAGCAATAACAATAAAGTGTAAAGCAGGATTGTGGTTTGATAAGTAATGTGTTCAAATAACTGCAGTAGAGTTGTATTCATTGCATGTGTGTTCTAATGCCACTGAAGTCAATTGTTACATTAAATGCATGTCCCCTGGAGTCGCAGCTTTTGGGTACTGCTCCTATGCCTGCCAACTAAGACATGAGTGACTGTCTAGTCTACTTAATGTACACAAACATCAAGTGTCACAACTTTTCGTAATGTAATGACAACTGCCCCATCTGTCTGGTCCTTGATTTGTAGATAAATGATTACCTGGAATGCAATGTATTTGCAAATCTGTTTACAGAACACCTTGGCCGTTATGTACTAGCACAGAATATGAAACAGTTCTGTGTAGTTGTATACCTTCATTTGTTAGTGCTTGGCCCATACTGTCCCATGCTAACAGCTTGAGAGATATGTATGTGCAACATCATCTATAAAATAATTGGAGTCACTGTACTTACAACTGATACTGCACACCTGTAGAAGTATGACTTAGCAGTTTGTGTATTAATATTATCTGCAAATTCACTAATGGTATGTTTTCTTTCTCTCCCCACCCTTTATCTTGTTTAATTTATTAATGTTATTTATTATTATGATTTAATATTAATATATTCTGTAAAACTAACTGTTATGTTGGCCTTATGTGTTATTTATTTATTTATGTTCATAGGTTCATAGGTAGGTACTAGGCTATCTGCCTGAGGACATTTTTAAGCCTAGCCAGAGTGTGTCGGCTTTTGCCCCTCCCCCCATTGATTAATTAACTGAGCCTCTGTCAAGCAGAGCCAATGAAGTGATCCCAGGGGTGTATTTTCTGTTACCCATCCACTCGTCAAGGCTTCTCTTGAAGAGTGTTAGTGAGGGGCTCTGCCTAATGTAGTTAGGAATTTTGTTCCAAAGCATGAGGAGTCTCTGTTACAGGAATCTATCCATCCAGCATGTTCTATTTATTGTTGTGGCGAGGTTTAGCACACTAGAGCACATGGCTCGCAGTGACTTGGATTTCTATAGGTGGAGCATGTCCATCAATTCTGAGTTGGACATGGCTTTGTAAGTCAGGCAGAGATCACCTCTGAGAAAGCGATATGCCACTGAGTACAGCCGGACTTTTTTCAGTTGGGCTGCAAAGGACATATGTTTGAGGCCAGTGATCCTCTTGGTGAGGTGCTTTTGTGGTCTTTCCAGCTGTTGGAAGTGTCTTGTGAGGTACATCCCAAATGGGATTTATGTATTTATTTATTGATTGATTGATTTATTTGCAGTTTCTTTGTCAGGATGGTCCATTGGGCCGAGAAGAGGCCACTTTCAATGAAGTCCTGGGGAGAAAAGCTCCATGAAGACATTGCACAATGTAAACCAATTATCAGCAATATAATAATACAGTAGTACAGGTAAAAAACATGGTATTAAAAAATACAGTTTAGTAAAAAAAATGTAAAAAGAGAAATTAGGAGAAATTAATTTCATACTGGTTTGCTCTTGACATACTTACTGTTAAGTAATTTATTGTTGTGTTCTACATAATATACCTCAATACGTGTTTGGATTAATCAATATTATGTTCCAGTATGTTAATACTAACATTGGTTTGGTTATTACTAATCGTAACTTATCTTTATATCTAATTTACTAGAGCATGGCAAGGTAGGCCACTTCCGGGCAATCCACTACCTTGGCTCCTCCAGCCATGGCGCCAAGGCCCAGCACATCTAGGCCATAACCTGGTGGTGCACCCACTACTGCCCCTGCACTACCTGTGGCATCATTTAGTTCTGCCCACAGGCCGGGTCTGGACCCCCATGTGGGAGAGGTGGTGGAGGGAGTGGTTTTGTCACCTGTGATGAACTATCAGGATTGGTGCAGAGGATGTTCTTCTGAACTTTTGGACATTGCCTGCGCCAGATGGAGGGCATGCTCATCACTCTGGTGGGGCATCCTCATCCTGGAGCCCAGTATCCACCACTGCCACCCCAGGGGCAGTGAAAGAGCAGAGCCGACAGTCCCATGGGTGGAGACTTGAGTCATGCTGCTACCTTGTGGAGGCACCTGAGACTGGGATTCCACAACACCCTCCCCATCCAAGGTTTTCACCCACTTCTTATGTCAAACACCACACCTGTCTGCTGTTTTTTTCTGTCTTGTCTGTCTGCAAAAGCTTCCTCACCTTCCCAACTTACCTCCTCCACATGTACCTATGTCCCTTCTCCAACCTTCCACTCTCACCTTAAAAAAACAAATGGGAACCTGTCTCACAAAAAATATCATCCCATACATAGCTTTCAGTTTTGCACACGTGTCCACTGGACACGTAATTTGGCCCAATTGGCTTGACAATGCAGTTATGTTGTCCTCACCCCTCTCTGTGGGGTGATAGTCCATATTCATATATAAATTCTGTCAAACTGCACTGTTGTTGCTGTACAAGAAATGGATAGCTATGGTTCTTCCCTACACCCTTCCTGCACATCCCTACCTGCCTTTCACTATATTTTTCCCCCTGCTTGCATCACATTTCACTACTATCATATCTCCCCATTTTTCTTTACTTTAAAGTTTTTTTGTACAACGTGGCATGACACAGCGTCTCACACAGCATCACTAAGCTCAGCTAAATGGTGCTATATTGATATATGTGTTTTAAATGATAATTAACACCTGTCCCCTATATCGAAGCCAAGACCATCTCACTTGCAGACCACTGCATTAACCTACCATACCACACAGCTGTTAATTAAAACAGGTGGTTTAGGCAAAACATAGTAATTGCAAGTTACTGTCATTAAGTGTGTTTAAGCAGAGCTCTGCATTGTGCCATGTCATGCAAACGTGCTGAAAAAGTAATGGAAAAACTGGGATTGTAACATGGAGTCTAGTGCAGGACTACACCACTAGAAAGCCAGACACATAATAATGGATGTAAGTGAGGTCTTTAATAGGTAAATGTGCACTTTTATCAGCAACATGTAGAAGTACACCTGCTAAACCATTAACGGCAAAATTCATGTTCAGCTGGGACTCTGGTGGAGAAATACATCCCTATAAAGCCAGGCACATAATAATGGATGTAATGGAGGTATATCACAGCCTGTATGTGTGCACTTATATCTTCACAAATACACATGCTGTAATGGTGATTCAGTAGCTCACTCTGTTAAATGCTTTGCAAATAGTAAGTTTTGCCACACATGGTCTTGGGTTTAAATACAGTGGTGTGTAGCATTTAAATTACATTATTGTGACGCCATCAATGAATGACTGAGTTATGCACTCTTTATCCACACAATGCATTTCAAATGCAATGTCTGCTTTTCAAAGATGGAAGTCAAAGGCCTGCTGATAGGAATAGACTTGACATATCCCTATAGCAACACTATAAAGTGCATAACGTTTCAGGTCATGCATTAAAATGCATTCACAGAGGAGTTTTAACTTATGTAATGCAAATAAGGCTGACTAATATCAGAGTGCATCACACATTTCATAATGATATTACAGTTTAGCACAGCTGCACAACTAACATACACATATGGAAGTCCTGCTACTAACAAGGACTGCAGGCAGACATGTTCCAAATGACTACCATAATGTAACATATGGCCTGGCAGTTGCCCAAATGGTTGACATAATGGTATATTTACCCCCTATGTTGATCAAGGACACAACAAACAGATTGCCTAGTACTCTGTTAGTGATACAGTTAATGAACACACTTACATTATACACACACCTTAATTTGCAGTGGAATGGGTACCCACAATCTGGCTCTGCCTCTACAATAAGACTGTCACAACTCCCACAGTTACTCTTACAGCTTGTCATCCTCCAAAGTGTTCACACTCTCTGCCTATGCCTATTGCCTGCAGCATCAACAGCAGCCTGTAGCATATACATCTGTATGTAAAAGTAGCTGCTACAGACATACCCTCTGTGATGATGTAGTATCTTGATCCCAGTAATTTCCAGCACAACATATCGGAAAGGGCTTCTAATGTACACAAAAGCCTTATATCTTGTTCAGTGTTTGCATGTCATTGGCTGATTATACTGCAAATCAGCTGTGTTGGCTGTAAATAACATTTCAGAACCACAGAGTAGTTAAGTGCCAATCTCCTGGTAATGAGGACCATGCTAAAAAGACAAACATCTGGGTAGGAGAATCAGTCTGTATGAGACTTTCTTCACACAGTAAATGTGTTGTCAAAAACTTTCTACATCTGCACATATCAACAGAGGAGTATTGTACTCCATCATGTATGTAACCTTTTTGTTTACAATATGATGCATATGTTTGAATATACCTAGGGGCATGGGGATTACAGCATTAAGCCTTTCTTAGAACTATAATGACGACATGTCATTGACCTCCAGATTTGTTACATCTACAGAGGACATACAATACATCAAGGGTGGGATGTTTTTAGTCATTGTGGCACGCTGGTCTCGTGGGACTGTCCCTTTATAGTGGTTGTAATGGCACACTGCTATTTGTTTGGTACTGTTGTTTTGACATATTATCAGGGGATTGCCCCTAGGAGACACACTACAATGGACTCCTGTGTTGGGTGAGTGATCATATAGCAGTATCTGTCATGGTACACACCAGAATGGCTGACTATTGATAGTATCTTAGCTGTATCCACCCGCTTAGTATGTTTGCACACTGTGGAATAGGACATGTGCGATCAAGCATGCCAACTATTCTGTTCTTGCTGTATCTCTACATAGTGTACTCCCACATACATAATCCAGACATGTGTTCCCATTTTGTTGTCTTTGAGGAAACATGTATGCAAAATGCTGTGCCCCTTTTACAGATGTTGAGAATGATATACATACACACACACACACACACACACACACACACACACACACACACACACACACACACACACACACACATATATATATATATATATATATATATTATTCTGCCTATTTCCCATATTTTGTGGATTTTACAATAACTATATTTGCATGGTTATGTTCTATCTCTGGACTGAATGGATTTTTTGAGAATGATATAATCCTGAAAGGCCTCCATCAACACCATGAACTCCTTCTGTCCAGGGGGAGGCAAAACTCTAAACAGTGAGCAGCACTGTGAGCTGACCTTGCCCTTGATGTTAATTCCACAGATCACCAGAGCAGGACATATGAGCAGATTCAACATTGTGCAACAGATATTATAAATGCTGCATGCAGAAGAGCAGCAGATGTGGCCAGGGATCATGGTGTCACTTCTCTCAGCCACTGTGGAATTCCTGGCAAACCTAGGAACACACAGCAGCTCCCAGGTATCCATCACACCATATATTGCGGCTGTGGGTGCCACAGTTTCCATGCCAGAGGAGCATCCAGGTAGGCATAGTTTGATCAGCATTGGAATACTGGCATTCAGTGTGTCATGGTGTACATACTTTTATGTGGGTGTCAGGTGTTTGTTTTTTTGGGGAGGGAGTTTAACTGCAGTTTGAATCTCATGCTCAGATTTTCACCAACACAATAATTAACAAAGAAGCTACTGTAAATGTGAGATATATGGATGTAATACCCTGTTTTAGTGCAACATGGGTGGTGTTTACATTACCCTCCCTCAACATTTCACAGGTCCATCAGGAATCGGACAAGACTGCAGTCCTGCTACTGGTAAGCACAACCCTGTTTTATTGCAGATGTAGACTTACTGCAATGTATTCCCTAAAGTGTCATCCCAGGCCTGATGGCTATAATACTGTACTGTCAGCATGATTTAGAGTCATACCTATGCCTTGGAGGTGTGACCAGACTGATAGATGCGACAGTATTGTCAGGACATTACAGATTGCCATACAGTATATGTCAACTGTGCAGCCATAGGTTCATAGGTAGGTACTAGGCTATCGGCCCAAGGGCCTACATAAGCCTAGCCAACAAGATTCCCTGGCTTACACCACCCAAGAAAGTTATTTTCCTGTGCCACTGTTGAGCAGAGACACAAAAGTGATCCCCGGGGTGTATTTCCTATTTCCCATCCACTCATCAAGATTTTTCTTGAAGAGTGCTAATGAAGAACTTTGCTTGACTTAGATGGATAGCCTGTTCCAGAGTATGGGAAGTCTCTGTGACAGGAATCTATCCCTCCAGCATGTCCTGTTTATTGTGTTGACAAGGTTTAGGACCCTAGAGCATGTAGCTCAGAGGGATTGGGATTTCTTTAGGTGTAGCATGTCCAACAGCTCTGGGTTTGACATAGCTTTATATGTTAGGCAGAGATCACCTCGGAGTAGGCGATATGCTACGGAGTAAAGCTGGAGTTTTTTTGAGGCGGTCAGTGTAGGGCATTTGTTTGAGGCCAGTAATCCTCTTTGTGAGGTACTTCTGTGGCCTTTCCAGCTGCTGCAGATGTCTTGTGAGGTACATTCCAAAAGGGGCATTGTACTCTATAATGGGTCTAATGAGTGTCGAGTAGAGGGGAACAATGACCTCTTTTTTCCTGGATGAGAACCCTTTTATGATGAGGTGTGTCACGTAGAAGGTCTTCCTGACTACTGTGGCGATGTGACTATCAAAGGAAAGACTACTGTCAACTTGGGTCCCCAGGTCTCTTATCACACTTTCGGTGTTATGTAGATTGCTGCCTATGTGGTAGTTCATGGGTACAGAGTTTTTACCAAAGGGGATGACACTGCACTTTTTGGCATTGAGCTTGAGGCCATGGCTCTGACACCAGGCATCTGTCTCAGCGAGGCCCTTCTGTAGGATGTCCACATCATTTGGGGACTTGACTATGGCTCCTAGTTTGCAGTCATCTGTGAACTTTGTTAGCCAGAGTCCTTCTGTGTTAGCCTTTACTTCAGAGAAGTAGATGCCAAACAGGAGAGGTCCCAGGACGGAACCCTGTGGTACTGCACTTATCAATGTTTTGAGGTCAGATTTGGAGTCTGCAACTTTTACAGTGTGGGTTCTGTCTGTGAGCCAGTTGGCAACCCATCTTGTGACATAGGGATTTATACCTAGTTTAGTGAGTTTAGCTATAATTCCAAAATGGGGGATGGTATCGAAAGCCTTTGCGAGGTCAAGTTAGGCTGTGTGAACAATCTTACCCTCATCTACGGCTTTGGTGGCTGCCTCAAAGATAAGCTTACAATTATTAAAATGATAATATTCCCCAAGATTTTATACTTAATACAATCAATAATACTTTCACCTACAAAAATAACTATCAAGAAACTGAATACACTAATGTTAAATTTCTTATGGGCACCTAATAGACCTAGGATTGCATTAAAGAAACATACTAATAGCTGGTCTCAAGGGGGTATTTCTTTCCCAGACTTTAATTTATATATTATCTCTTCTATTATAAAAGTTATTACTTTATTAATAGATCGGTCATATGTCGCAAAATGGAAAGATTATTGGGAGCTAATTAGTATGCACTTCATGAAAATCTCCTTAACACATAAAAATATGATTATAAATAACTCCATGTTGTGGTTGCTAAAGGAATTTTGTACTTCACCTATTACACCTAAACATATGGTCTGTTACCCATTAAATATTATTATTAGTTATCGTAACTTTATATTCATGCACCCTAAGTATAGGGAATGGAATTTTATTGTATTCCTATAATTTATACTCAGGGTATGCTTATGTCATCTACTTCTGAAGGAGCTCATTTAGCTATAGATAATAATCTAAAGTACTGGTATCAGCTGATATCTGATAATAAAGTTAAAAATCTAGATTTCTTAAAACAAGAATTTGATCTAAGAGAAACTTGCTGGTTAGAGGTTCAGATCTTTAGACAACATCTCATTGATAGAATAGATCTAATGTCTATAACAGTTAAAGAATCTATTCCAAAACTGATTGATTACTTGATAATAAATTTACAGCATAAAGTTTCTGATAAAGGTAAACTTTCATATATACATAAAATTATCAGACAAGAAACTTTTTACAATGTAGATTCATACTGGAATTATTTCACCTGTATTAATGGGGACCCACCAACTCAACAAGATAAACAATATATATTGGAATCTGCTTATAGAACTACATCTTCCATTGTCTGGAGACTTTATACATGAAAATTTTTACATAGATCTTTTATACACCTTTGATGATGAATAAAATTAATAATAAAGATAATCTATGTAAGAGATGTAATGTAGAAATTAATGCTGACTGGGCTCATATGTTTTATGACTGTATGAAGTTGAAAGAATACTGGAAGTCAATTAATGAATTTTTGCAGGCTCTTTTACAGATAATTTCATTATTTCTAAGTCTCTTATATTATTCAACACACCTGTACCTCAATGTGTTAAAAGATTAAGCTTCCCTTGTTATGGTCTATCCTAGCAGTGGCTAGGAAAATAATAACTAGAAATTGGATTTCAGATACACCTCCTTCGTTCAATGAATTTAAAAATGTTATGAATATAATGTGTCATATGGAAATAAGCACAATTAGAATGAGAACAACTAGAAAAACATCACATTTTATTGTATGGGATAATTTACAAAATTTGTTAAAAAATTCTAATTTCAATAGCACAGTATTTTTGTTTAATTAATTGATCTGATTGTAGTGGATGTCTTTGTAAATACTTTAGTTGTTTTGTTGAATATTATAATAATACCTATTTTTAATTATTTGTATAAAATTGTTATGATATTTCTCTTATATGTTAAAACAATAAACTTGTTTTGAAAAAAAAAAAAGACGTCGATAAGGTTCAGGAGGCATGATCTGCCTTTCACAAATCCGAACTGGGTGGGATCCAGAGTTTGGAGGTTACCAATGTCTTTGATTATGAGTTCCATGATGATACATTCCATGGCCTTGCAGACCAGGCTCGTTAGGCTAATAGGTCGATAGTTCCCAGGATCAGTGGTGGCTCCCCCTTTGTGGAGTGGGATAACTGTTGCTGTGTGCCATTCAGTGGGCACAAAGCCTGATGTGAGGCTATTATTGAACAGGGTGCTTAAGTGGGGAGCCAGTTCGTTCTGAAGTTCATGTAAAACGCAGCCTGGGATGTTGTCCGGTCCCATGGATGCTGTGTTTTTGGCTTTATAGAGTGCAGCTTTTACCTGCATAGTTGTGATTACAGGGAGTCTGCATTCTTCCTGTATAGATATGGGATTTTTAGGGGGTGAGAAGGGGGTAAAGTTAGCACTGCGCCTATCTGTCAGGATGTTGGCAATATCAGTTGGTTCTGTAATTTTTGTGCCTTTTTTGCAGTAACTCAGAGTAGATCTGGGTGTTACCATCAAGATTCTTGTCATAGCTATAGAATGCTTTGTGGTTGTCCTTGGAATTAGTGGCGATTATTTTGTTTTCATAGCTAGCTTTGGAGGATATTATAAGGGATCTCAGCTTCTTACTGAGGCTGACCAGGGAGCTCCTCCACTCATGGGATTTTACTCTCTTTTGCAACAGTTTCTTCCTTCTGTTGTACAGTTTGTTTATGGAAGGAGGCCACCAGATTGGCTTCCTTTTTTTGGTGGATAGCTTCTTGGTTCTGTTTGGGATAGCACAATCCATGCACTCATGTAAGTGCTTATAGAGTGCATTTGTGTAGGATTCAGCATTTGTAACTGTATTGTCCATCTGCATGGGTGTCAAGAAGTTCACCACTTCTGCCTTAAGAAGCATGAAGTTGGCTTTGGAGAAATTTTTTACTGTGGTTTACTTAATGGGAGGTGGGATGTGGATATCAAGGGTGATTAGCTTATGGTCGGATCGGACCAACGAGGAGTTGACTTCAGGTGCGGAACACCAGTCAGTCATGTTGGTAATGACTAGGTCTAGGATATTGTTGCCCCTGGTGGGGGTGTGGATAAGTTAATCCAGGGCATTGGAGTTTATAAATTCCAGAAAACATTGAGCTAAGGAGTTGGTACACAAGTAGTTTTCCCAGTTAATGGTGGAGTAGTTGAAATCTCCCATTATTAGGGTGTTTGGTTGAACCCTAATATTTTCCTGTACATCAAGAAAAAAGGAGTGGGAATCCTGGGACATGGTGGGTGATCTTTAGCAAGCTACAAATTGGATTGCAGTTTTGCCCAGAGTTAGTTGCACTTGGATAACCTCAGATGCATTATGCTGAGCAACTAGCCTGGAGGTGTGGATATCCTTAATGAATATGGACACACCTCCGCCTTTGGTGTTTCGGTCCAGGTTACATGGCCGAAAAGTGTGGTATGAGTTATAGCCTGGTAGTGCAGGGGTGCTCTCTGGAGCCTTGAACCAGGTCTCAATCACTGCACAGATATTGATGCTCTCCATTTTAAGGAGTGCCTTGAGTGAGTGCATTTTGAGATTTAGACTTCTAGCATTGAGTAGCATTACCCTCAGATTTTGCTTGCCTGTTCCTGTTATGGTGGTGAATTTGTTATTTGAACCTTGCCTAAAAAGGGCACTATAGGGGCAGCAAGAGCCTTAGCCAGTATCCAGAATCCCAGGGGAGACAGGTGCAGGCCATCTGTGGCAAACCATCGTTGTCTGTCGACCATGTCATCCCAAGCAGGCAGATACTGGATCCCATTAGAATGACACCAGAAGCTTAGCCAATTGTAAAAGTCAATCATTTTGTCCTTGTACTGCAGTATCATTCTGGGCAATCGCAGAATGCTAATCAGGGTTAGGGTCATACCTGCCTGAGCTACAAGATCGGAGAGCTCTTCCATGTCTCTTTTCATGTAGTTCAGGGAGGTACATCTCAGGTCATTCACACCAACATGGACAATGACAGAGTCATATTTGTACTTGTTGTGGAGTGACCTGAGTGCGTGGGTTATGTGGTGGATCCTGGCACCCAACAGGCAGTTGGCAGTAACCTTCTCCTTGTTTAGTCTGGTGAGTGGGACATCAGTGTGACTGACTATAGAGTCACCTATGACTAGTGTGTTGGGTACGTTGTTTTGCTGTGGGCTATGTGTCATTTGGGTTGTGTTGGAGGATGGAGGTTGCTTGTTTTTCTGCTTTGGAGGTCTCTGTTGCTTAAACAGATTATTATTGAGAGACTCCGTGAATGTTTTTGTGTTACTATGTATGGATTTTGGTGGTGTAGATTTAGTGAGACTATGTGATGAGTGTGGTGTGGTGCAAATGTTTACCTTCTCCTCATGACTGTCAAGCTCAGTCTTGGTTGGAGAGAGCATTACCTCCAGTTTGGCTAGATAAGTGCATCTCTCACAGGTTGTAGTGTTGGGTGGTAGGAGGAGAGGTATGTCTGTGTACATGAGGCAATTTCTACATTGCCTCAAGATGCCCAGATTCATCAGATAGACAGGAGAGAACACTGGGAGCTGACCCTTGGACATACCTGAATAAAAAAATATTTTCCTCTAGATAAGTGAAGAAAGTACAAGAGCTGTTTTTCTCTAAGCAAGTGAGAAAAGTAAGTATAAAAACTGTTTTCCTCTAGGCAATGAGGAAGAATGAGTGCTATAATAATTAGTAGCTTATTTAGTGCTTACAAGTTCTGAACAAGTGCTGAGCATGAATAAGCAAATTTAAGTGCTAAAACTAAGAATCTGTATCTGCACTAGATGAGTTACAGGACAGAAACAAGGCAAATGCAGGCTTTCAAATCAGAAAGTTGAGAGAGATGGAAGAGATTGCCCAAACAGCCAATAACTACAATTTCTTGCCAGAACCACTCCTTATGTGGTAGACAGGTTACCTAGTGCTTACCACTCCCACTAATAAGCTAGAAGGCTTTCCTCCAACACAGAAAGGCTTGGGGGGCTCAGAAGCTTACATACAGTCCTGGATACAGCAAATCTGTATCTGGAACACTGGTTACAGGAAAGGTAGCCTTCACAAATGTCACCCGTGTACCTTGTTGCTGATGAGATTGCTGTGTAAAGAGCTTTTCTTTACAAGTAACTATGAATTTCTGTGGGAAAAAATAATGTCCTCGTGTCATACTATATGAGGTTGGGGGTTAAACAGGTCTGTAAAAGTAACAACAGTGTATACAGCTTTACATATATTGCAACATAGTACTGGAGAGCATAATAGTGCAGGTATTAATGTACTGCTTTTCCCTTTTTTTATCACAGATGATTAGCGGGGGTTGGTCTCTGTCCCCTGCACAACCGGATGTCAATATCTCTTCACACTGTGATGATGATGGTGGCCAAAGTGAGGCACAGGTGGGGGTTTCAGGGGCTAAATCTGTCCCAGAGATTTACATCCCTGTTATGCACACATTATTACTGCATACAGTAAGTATGCCTACACATACCCAGTCCCTGGAGGCCACAGATATTGGCCAGTTGGGGGGTTGAACAGGAAAGTGTGGCAACTATGGCTCCAGTGAGTGTCAACACTAGCCATAGGCAGAGAGCTGGTGAGGTTCCACATAGGCAGATTGATAGGCGTGCTCATAGGAGGCCTGCTGTCCTTCCCCCACCTGTTGCAGATGTCTCATCCCGGGTCACTCAGAGTATGTTTTGGGGAATTATGGAGGTAATGGTGGATATGATGAAGTAAGTCAATTTATGGATAACCTAAATAATACCAGGTTTGGTCTGCAGTTTGAAACTTCAGCCTGTAGCAACCAAGTAGTTTTCTTGGATGTGAATTTAAAGAGTATTATTGATGAAGGTATAGTTACTACTATACATAGGAAATTTCTTCATAGTAACCACTTTTTGTATGGAACTAGTTTCCATCCCCAACATCTTATGAAATCCTCCCATATGACAAATTTGTTAAACTTAAAAGGTTGTCTAATAATGAAGAGATTTTAAGAAAAGAACTTGAGAATACAAAAAATATGTTCATCTTGAGAGGTTATGATGAAGAAGAAGTTAATAGTCCCTTTATAAGGCCCGAAGGGATCATAATAATAATAGTAGGTGTAATTTAAGGTATAATGCACTGAATAAGAGTGAAGATAAAAAAACAAATGTATATGGTCACTACATATGATTTACTTAGTGACCAAGTGACTGCAGTTATTAAACAGCATTGGATTTATCTTCATCAGTTTATTGAATTCTCTGAGCTATGTAAATGTCCAGTTTTTTTTCATTTAGAAAAGGTAGAAGCATTAGTGATATGCTTGTAAACAGCAAATTTGTCACCTCATGTCAAAATGTGTTGAGTGCCAATTTTTAAAGGTACATATCCTTGTGGGAATTGCATTTCATGCAAATATGTAGTTTGTACTTTTGAAAATAATAATGGTAGTAGGTTTAATGTGTTGGACAAGTATTGTTGTAATACAGAATGTATTATTTATGTTTTAAGATGCCCGTGTGGGATGTTCTATATAGGAGAAAGTAAAAGGGCTTTCAAACTTCGTTTGCAAGAATATGTGAGAGACATTAAAAATAAGAAATTTGAAAGTCCCTTAGCCCAAGATTTCTTAGAACGTCATAATGGTGACCATTCAGGTTTGTAGGGCACTATCCTAAAAAAGTTGGAAAAGAAAGAAGGGCTTATAGATGTTAAAAAGAAACTCTTGCATAAAGAAGCCCTTTTTATATTAAAATATAATACCTCAAGTCCAAAGAGAATTAATATAAATTGTAATCGGAAAGTTTTACTATAATAGTACTTAATTGTATAAATGTGCTTAATTGTTTGATTGTTTAATTAGTGATGTTACTAATTATGTATATATGATGTGATTTGTATTAGCTTTCATACTCCATTAAAGGCTATTCTAGCCAAGGCACTAGAGATTGTGATATTAAAATTTTATTTCTGTGATCACTGGTTTGTCGTATTTGCTTACATTCCGAAAGGAGCTCCAGATGAATGCTCAGCACAGTCTGACAGCCCTGACTGCCTCCACCACAATGCTGATACTCTGGATAGGTTCATCTGAGACCACAGAAAATATGTCTTGAAATGCACATTGTCTGTGATGAAACATCTGGTTGGAGTTGAGCGTCAGAGTCATTGATGTAGGCTAGCAACTCCATCTGCTGAAAGTCCATGTGGCCGTGAACAATCACGGTCCTATAGTAGCAGTACATCCAATGCTCCAGAGGGGGATGTACTGTCCACACCAAGATGTGGCAGGCCATGGACTTGTGATCCTGGGCATTTCCATGGAGGACACGGTCCCAGCAGACAGCAGTCAGTGTCAGGTACTAGCACTGCTTCTGACCTTGGGCATGGAGGTGTCAGTGCGACTCCTGACAGAGCCAGTTCCCATGTTCAGGGGTGGACAGCATATGCACATGTAGGGCTAGAACTGAGCTTGACTGTATTTATGCACACATTCACACACCACTGTCAAAATCAGGTCATCTACAGACACATACATCACATTTCCATGGTCCATCTGGCCTGTTTCCCTTCCTGACTCACACACATGGTTCCAGCCTATTGGGTCAGCCTAGGCCTCCTGCACCCCCACACAGCACCCTGTGCAAGTGATGATACTTGTGCCACATCCCTGTCATCCTCATCATCGATGCAGGGAGATGAAGCTTTGTATCTGATGCATAGGGTGACTGTATACATTAATATGCTATTGTGTAATCCAGTTTTGCTTTACCATGCCACTTGTAGTGGTCACTGACAAATACTGTATGCTGACATTTGTAATGAGTAAACCACATTATTTTGTGTACCTTACAGTGTATGATGTTGTAAAGGCTGTATACTTAAACAATGAAAGCTATGTCATGGACCTGTTTATGGTTCTGTTTCAATCATCTGTAGGGGACACCTGTGGATACACAGTGGAAATAAACCTGTAAACATCACAGCACAGGATGGAATGTCAGCACAGAAGAAATATGTCTTCAGCAAGGTACAGCACAATAGGTGCATGGCTTCATAGGGCCATATGTGTATAACAGGCTAACTAGGACATTGGCATCATTCAGCCTACTTATGCATCCCTAATGTATGAAAAGGTCTGATACCCTTGATAAGTGTCACTTGGGTTTCATGAGCTCACACATTTACAAGCTGTGGTGATGGAGATAACACATAAACAAATTTCCTGTGTCCATTACAGACATTTGTCCTACACTAGTTATGATTGTCTTGTTCTGCATCCCATTGTGCAACTTGCACATGTGTGTTACAGCAGACATGTGCTTCACAAGCATGGGGAGCCTGCTACATATAGGGTGTAGTGTCTGTGTTACATACTTGTTTCTCCAGCATGTACTATTTATACCACACTGTCAGTGTAGGTGCATAGAACAGTTATTACGTGTTGGTTCTGTCTTGGATAAGCAGGATGTACACAGTGGGATCTCTCTTGTCTTGGATAAGTGGGAGGTACACAGTGGGATCTGACATCTCCCTGTATGGCATTCATACACATTCCCTCCACAGCATGTAGGAGACAGACTACACATGTACATTCTTGACATGGTCTGCATAGGACATTATCTACAATATGTATTGGTTTACCATGGAACCCTTGTGGCTGCTACAATTGTAAGATATGCCTATGTTGTGACATAGCAAAGGTGCCGTTGCACTCAATGATAGGTGTGATGTGTGCCAAATAGACTATAACAATGACAGTCTGGGATTTACATGCCATACCTTTCTGTATAGGCGGTACAAATTTGAATGGATCCTCACATCTTACCAACTAGTGAAAGTCAAATGCTACATTATTCTCTGTGTCCATAAGTCCATGAGTAATGGCTCAACTGTGTGCGGTGTGCATACACTACTATATTTTCCAGAGGTGGATGACTTTCAAAAGGATAGTATTGTGCAGTCCTTGGCATTTACTATTTGTCAGTGGCTCTGACAACAACTGAATGTGTGTCTCAGGCCCTCCTGGATAATTATTGTTTCTGTGTGGGATTTAGTGACAGCTCCTAATATGCAATCACCTGCTAATGTAGTCAATTAGAGGTCACTCACGGTGGCCATGACTGCAGAGATGGAAATGACTAGAAGGGGTATTCCATTAATGATGTCTAAGGGAAGCCCATTGGTGACTGGGATCACTGTAGCACAGGACTACCCAATGTTATCTTCCCAGATTATGACTAACAGACACTTGGCAATCCACCAGCCGACATACAACTCTGTGCATAACCTACACAGTTTTCAGCAAAGGCCTGCTGGCCCAATATTGTCAAACACCTTGTCAGGCTATGGTGGGTGGTGTAATTCAAATTCCCCTCATCCACTGCATAGTTTAACACTCAATGAGGTCCTCCATTTAGGGTAGGTAGGCATGATCTACCCTTTGAGCAAAACAAACTGTGTATGGTCCAGTGTCAGTAAGTGTTCAACATTGTTATTGATTGTTTACATGCTAACTCCTTTCATGGCTTTACATATCAGATGACTGAGAAATCTGGGGACACTGCTTGGCACTGTATGCTATTTGTCCTCTGTGGAACTAAGTATAGCATTTACTTCCAATATATTCCAAGAAAATAGTCATCCAAGAAGTCTGTGCAGTGCACAAACAATGGAGGGAAGGGTAATATGTGAAGGTAAGACAGGGGGTTTTACACAGGTATTCTACAGCTGGACACTACTCAAGCAGTGTGTACTGAAAGGACACAGTTACCTTGTGAAGAATGTAGAAGTTCCATAAATTGCTGGTGCCTGGCTACTTCTAATGCTGGTATCACCACAGCCACTCTCTCGTGGGATACCATGCACCAAAACTTTTTCTGTCATCATATGCAAAATGTTACTATGAAGCTCATGATGAGAAGCAGGGTACTGCCTGTTAGTTCATCTACATAGTTGTCCTACATCATGCAAGGCTCTGTAGGCTTCACAGTGTCAGTAAGTGTACAACATTGTTATTGATTGTTTCCATGCTAACTCCTTTCATGGCTTTACATATCAGATGACTGAGAAATCTGGGGACACTGCTTGGCACTGCATGCTATTTGTCCTCTGTTCTGAGGCCTACGGCAGAGGACTGGCCACCTTTGGCCAAAGGGTGCCCACCTGCTGCATGTCCTAGGTATGTCATACAGTATAGTTGTGTACCCAAAACACATTTGATTAGCTACCTGAGCAATCAGTTGGCTTTTGCATGTATTATGCCTTCTGTACCAGGGTTGCTGGTATGTAACTAGGGAACTGACCAGATGGCAATTAGGAGCACAGCTGAAGCATCACAATACAATGTGCAATGTCCAGTGACATAGATTTCCCAGCTTGCTGAAACAAGCAGCACAGAGGTGGTGATTCATGTTAGGTGATAAAGTCACAGCAATTCATGCATCTTGCCATTCAATAAGTTTATGGTGACTATCTATATGGCATGGCTCTGAGGCCTACGGCAGAGGACTGGCCACCTTTGGCCAAAGGGTGCCTACCTGCTGCATGTCCTAGGTATGTCATACAGTACAGTTGTGTACCCAAAACACGTTTGTGTTCCCTCATCATATCACACAACAACCGGTTTGCTGTGTGGTTGTTTTACTGGCATTGTACACTTGCAAGGCCAATGTAATGTCAGCAAAGGTGAACAAGTCCTCTGTGTATGCATCGACATCCACATCTTCACTGCAAGGAGTGCCTACAGACATTGTGTTTCATGCTGTCAACCCCAAGGAAGTGGCAACATGACCGTAACTTTGCTGGACTTACACAGTGTAATATTTGTAGGTATGGTACTTGGACCAAACCTAGTAACAGGACTATGGTCAATCCAAGGTCCACATGGCTGGCAAAGCATTATATATATCACACTGTCAGGTGCTGTGTTACCTTAGGGGACCTAGATAACAGTGACATGTTACATTTCACCATCTGTCATGACACTTCCTAATGACTGCATGCTGTGATGCACACACAAGCATGACTGTATTGCTAATGGTACTATCAATGACTGCTGATGAGATGTGGAAAGTGTCCCCACCCCTCTACTCCTATGCCACACAAACACAACATTTGACAGATATGGCTGTATTTCAAACGTTGATTCCATGGTGTCTCACACAGCAGTCAGTACATATGGCAATGAGCATGTGTGCAGCTCCTTACCAAACACATTCCCAACTGACAAGACACCTCAAAAAATCATACCTCTGGAGAGCACAGTAAACATAGTAGTTCATGCACCACTGTTTCACCGGTCAAACACATGAGGCAAAACACTAAATCAAACTTTTTATTCATAGGTGATTACATTGTGAGACACATTGATGTCCATGTCACCAGGCTACATATGGGAACGGTCAAAGTTAGCTGTCTGTCAGTTGACATATTATTCCATATCACACATTGCTGTAACTCAAGGAATATAAGGTAACATAATGATGAGTTCATAATTCCTGCAGGTGTGTGCAACAAGGGACATATGTCACCAGACTCTATGCAGACACATGACTGAGCTTAGACACTTTGTTTCTGTCGTGGGTATACCCATAGCCTTCAGATGCATTTGACCCTCACATAGGATGATGGCTCAATACACAACGAAAATAATGAATGTCAATAATTGCCTTAGTATGTGGTGTCATTGTAAGGGGATCCACTACATGTCTGCCTGGGCTGACTTACTCAACAGACGTTAATGCTTTGCTAGAGATGGTCATCATCTCTCACCCCTGGGATGTTGAGTACTGGCCAAGGCTGTTGACACCCCCACAGTGCATCTTATAGGCACTGTCTGGAGGGAAAACTTTCCATGAGAATGCCATCTTCAGACAACATCACAGTTATGCTGCTACACTCTGGGAATAGTAACACTAAACCCTACTCTGTGGAAGGTCTCCCCACCTTGGAATGTGCAGAAATTTGTGCAGTCAAAGACACCTGGTTCAAGGCTGTGGACAGTACCACAGCCATACCAGACTACACATCCTTCTACATGTTTAGACCTCAAAGTGAAAGTGCGCAAGGTAATGCGGTGGTATATACATATTCATTGAGGATAGACACACATCCAGATTTGATGAAACACTGTGATTTCCCGGAGACACTGCAGGTGCTATTCATTGCTGGAAGGGAACCTAATCAAGCTATTTCCAGCTACAGGAGCAGCTCCATGAATCCAGATACCTGTTGTGCTTTTTTGAATGTACTTGTGTCTGTCATGATATATCAGTACACCATGGTCTGGGGTGACAATAAATAACCACCAACTGTGTTGCTTAGTCATGCTGAATCTCACTTGCCCAAAGGTTAGTCCATGTCCTTAACTAAAATGCCCTGGACCAGCAGCATGACATCCCCACAAGGGCAGCTAATGTAGTGCATCATGTGTTTACCAATATGGGTGACCACTGCAGCACCCCACTGTGAAGTCCTCCCTGGTGAGATCTGACCACAGATCAGCCTAATTTAAGCTAAATATCAGATCTATACTCCCCTTGCAAAATACAGAAAATATACTTCAACAAAACAATTTATTACCTCCTATGGGATGGTTTACATAGCTTAACTGCACCTGGCCCCTCAGATGGGACAGGCAAGTTTGCAGAGCTCTACACCCATGCTTTATGTAAGCAGCAGTACAACTCCGTAGAATTGGCTGTACCTGAAAAAAATTAGCCTCTCATGGCACAGCAAACCTGCCTGGTGGACAACTGCCATTAGCAGGTTGTACAATAAGAGGTGGACATTGCTGTGTGACAGTTGGGATGAGGATGCCCCCCCCCCCCTAAAATGGAGACACAACCTCCTCAGGTAAAACAAGCACATAGTGTTGTTATAACATTGAGTATGTGACAAAATTAGCCTCAGCCACAAAGCAGAACCACAATTCACAATGTAGTTATATGTGTAACATCAGAGGAAAGGCCCAGATTGTTGGTGAACTCATACTTAATGATATCACATATGATGGGTCTGTACTCATAGCTAACCTGTTATCCCACATGTTCTGCATCAACTTCACTGCCCTGTCCCCATCACATGCCACATGACATTCCTCCAACCTGTCCCATACTGTCTATATCTACAGATCAGGTTGTAAATGGCCTATCTATGGGGGATACACAGCATCTATTGGACATACTACATCCCAGGCTGCATCCTACATGGGGCCCAACAAGGATTACTAACAGCATTGAGAACTCCTTGCACTCCTACTGTAACCACTGGCTGCATTCCAGCCAACTGGGCAATGGCAACTGTTATTCCCTTGCACAGAGGTGGTGCATCCACTGACCATTGGAACTATGGAACTATTTGCCTGAGCAGCCATATCTCTACTCCTGTGGGGCAAATCATCATGGAGCTGATCAGCAAACATATAAGTAATCTATAAACAGTTGACAGAACACAGTTTGGTTTTCTGACAGGGAGATCATGGCTGTTAAACCTGGTGGACATGTCCGGGACAGTCACCATGACCTGATTCAGGGGACATCAGGGCATACAACCCCCTGGACTTAGTCAAGCCATGTGACTCTATCCACCACTCAGGCATCATTGACAAAAGCAGCCACTTAGACATCCATGGTAATATCATTATCGGGGTCACTAAGTGGCTCACTGATGGAACATATGCTCAAAATAAGGGAATCCATCTCCAATAGCTGATCTGTAAGCAGCAGTGTTCATCCAGGTTCAGTCCTGGATCCTCTACTGCTTGGAATCCATTTAACCATGATACAAGTGAAAATGAATGCCTGTGGATGACAACGTTGGCTGATGCCTGCAAACTGTGACCAGTCATAGAATCTGTGAGTTATGTCAATATCCTGCAAGAGGGTATTGATGAACAAATGACTGTTGACATACTAATGACCACAGACTCCATGCAAATATATATGTTGTATAATTTCCATTGATAACATCTATGCTTGTGGTAAGTAGCACATCAGTAGCAACATGTGATGTACATACTCAGAGGTGATAGACCTGGGCACACAGGCCTGGTTACACAGGTTTGCATGTAATGTACCTGAAATCACTATGTCTCCCTTGTGGCAAGACAGGAATCATATGTCATAACTGAGGGCACAGTCACCTGAAATTGAGATACTCATAACCTCCAGGTACTCTTCCCTCAGCATGCCAATATTTAAGTGCCATGGCCATTTGGTAATGTGCCTTTCCAAACACTACTGGCAATTGAACACAACACAATGGTCTCTTACAAGGGAACTTCATGCCTTCAGTATTTGTTCAATGGGGATAATCTGAAATCACTGTCATTGTAGCCTGTGGCATATAGACTACTCAGAGGTGATCTCTGCCTTGCATATGGGGCAATGTGTGACCCTGCTTGTCTGAAAATGCTGCAGATCTGTAGGTAGAATTGTACACAGATTGCTCACTGTAAGAACATTAACCTGATATGTGACATTAGTAATACATGCTGGTGGGAGAAATCTATGTAGCAGACTTTAACACACCTTTGAAACAGAAACATGCCTAATAGCAAACAGAGCACCTCAGTGGATCTCATCAGATGCCATCCGTATGATTTGCTGGGTGACCATAATTTCACCACAGTGCTTCTGCCTGTGTCTCTCATGGACAGGGGCAATATGTGCTCATCATGTAAATAAGGGTAAAAATTGGCTAGGATTGTGAGGGCTGTAGGGCCATTAGGCTACTAAATTTCAAAGATCCTCTGATTCCATAAGCTGATGTAAAATGCTCTAACAGATATACACACAAACCTGGCTACATTGAGGATAGCACCACTTCCAATTATTGTTCACAGGACATGGCACAGCACACAGACACACACCTACTCCAAGTCAGCTGCATGTAGAAATCTAATGGGACATACTACAGATGACATTACATGACACGTGCTACACCTCAAGTCTGCTATTGCTATTTCTTTAGGGCATCTTATGCTTGATGACTTCAGCAGGCCTGTTTGTGCTTAGGCATTTGGAGGCCAACATCATCTTCTGCAACCAAAACTCTGCAAAACCCTATTTAAGTTACTGAAATGATCACATTTATGTCATACAGAGATACACACATGCACACACACACACACACACACACACACACACACACACACACACACACACACACACACACACACACACACACACACACACACACACACAAACACACTGAGTGGAATGGAGTGAGATTAGAACCCCTACTTAGCTAGCCCTACACACAATAGATCACAACACTTATTGCACACACCACAGCTTAAGTCTGACATCACAATGGCAGCTGGTAGTCTTAAGGTATATGACATCAGTAGGCTTTGTAGAAGATGGCAGTTTGGAAGCCAGCAGCAACTTACAGGGCCAACATGTGCAGAACCATTACAGTTTGGCAGTTAATGAGGGATTTTCTGTTACTTTGCTGGAGGATATATGCACACACCAAGTGGTCTAAAGTGAGATTAGAACCCCCTACCTATCCAGTCTTACACACTATAGATCATAGTACTTACCACAAGCACAACAGCTGACATCTGTTTTATATGTGACTGCAGGCAAACTACTTGTGGATTACATAAACAAGACTTGTGCTGAACAGCATCTTTGGCCTGTAGAGTGATACTGCTTCATACTGTTATCTGCATGTAGTAGCCTAGCAGTCAGATAACTGTTATTTATCCTAGCTATGTGGCTACCGTTACCAGTTTGGCAATATGTGGATATTTGCATTTGGATGGGCAAGCCTGTGGGCAGGAACAATGTGCCCTGTCCATGCATCCATAGACAGCATTATACATTACACCATCTGCTCACCTGTTGCTGTATGTGTGGTGACATCCAGCAAGCTTAGGGGTCTGTAAGTAAGTGTGATATGTACTGTTGAGCCATTACTTTGGATCTTTTGAGCAACATTAAAGATGTGTCATAGTGCAGCTTTAGTCACCATTATCAGGGTATGTAGGACAATACAGACATCCACACACATATTTATGTATATGACAAGGATGTATAATAAAATGTAAATGTGTGTGTGTGTATGCTATATATATGTGTATATATATATATATATATATATATATATATATATATATATATATATATATATATACACACACACACACACACACACACACACACACATACATATATATCTATCTATATATATATATGTGTGTGTGTGTGTGTGTGTGTGTGTGTGTGTGTGTGTGTGTGTGTGTGTGTGTGTGTGTGTGTGTGTGTGTGTTTGTATATACATAGAGATAGATATACTATCTATGGGAGAGAGAAACAGTGACAGACAGATATGTATACATAACAGGTTATTTTGAGCAAGGAGCAACAGATTTGTGCTCTGTTTAAGTGTATGAGCATGCCCAGTGGGATTGTCAGTACTTATAAACTGATTCCAGCCCACACCTACGTGCACTCCATTCGAGGATTTTCTGCATTACAGAAAATGACATCTGTCAGAGTTACAGGGCTGCACTTCACTCAAATTGTCCACGGCATTCTTCAGCTGTCTGATGTAATTAATATGTGACAGAAGTTAATAATGTTACACCACACACAGACTGTTGATCTGTAAAAAAAAAAAATAATAATAATACCTCACATCCTCACATCCAAAAGATGTAGATCATTCCAGATTAGAACCATCAACACCATCACACATGCTAATCTCCCTAGACCACAGAGCCCCACAAGATGCCTGACAGGGAGGAGTCATTCATCACACAAACCATATAAATGCATGTTGTTATTCCTGTGTTAAGTGAGTCATACAATGTATGATCAATTTCTATGTTATTGCCTTGGGATTGACTGGACTGCTGATATACCACTGAAGAGTTACTGTTTTAGCAATTATATGGGAACACTGCTGTGCTGGGGGTAGGGGAATAACACCGCATGTTCTGCTGGGATGCACAGTAGTCCAAATATCATGTGACTTCACTGTGTAACATCTCCCTTGACTGATGTAGTGAATATTCTATACATGAGGTCTATTGAATATTAAAGGACACATTATAGTGGACTGGGTATCTGCAGTACCATGTGGATGTCACTTTTGTCCAAATAGCCCACTATATTTGCTTGCATAAATGTAGCAGATCCATACATACAATACTATATCATAAAAATCCATACAAGTACTGTGTAGGTTAGAGACTTACCTTGCGAAAGCAGCAGTTGACAGAACTGCAGTTCAAGGTGTTATAATCCATGGTTGCATGGCGTAGCCAGCATCCCACAGCAAATGACCATGTGGGATGTCCCCCTAGCAAATATCTGGTACAACTGTGATGTTTGCCAGATATGGGAGTCAAGATAACTACCAGGGCTGCCAGGACACACATTCAGGATAGTCACCTGAGCATTGCACATGACCTGGCAGTTGATGGAGTGGTATTATTTGTGTTTGACGTAGAGTCTACCCTCATCACCAGGTGGTGCCTTGATGTGTACTTGAGTGCCATCTATGACACCCAGTACTTCAGGGTAGTGTACTACATAGTAGAAGTGTTGCATATTGCTGGTCCTCACTTCAACAGTGAGAGGAAAGATATGTGCTCACTGGCATGTGGTAGCATGGCATCCAGGAACTGGTGGAGCATCCTGGATGCAGATGCCTGTTAGACTCCCATCATGTCCCCAGTTGGCCTTTGGAAAGTACCTGTAGCTAATATTTTAAGGGGTACACATACCTTTCTTTCCACTGGAATGGGTTCCCATGTGTTGGCTCTGGGTCTGAGTTGAGGTCGGCAGATCGCAGTGAGTTCTTGTAGTATGTCCCTGTCTACCCTGTAGTGCTCTACAATCTCCAGCTCCTGTATCTTCTGGAAGGTTACCCTGGGCCTGAACACTCTTCTCCTTCTCTGCCTAGGCCCATTGTCAGCAGCACCAGCAGCACTGACTCCAGCATCTAGCACAGACAGATGTAGGAGACCTGCAGCAGACCCTAGCATTATCTCAGTTAAAATTTCCAAGTCTGTACTACAATGATCCAGAGTACTGGGGAAAATCAAAATGTAGGGTGCATGCATACTTTATACAGCTCTGCTGTAGGTCCAGAATGTGTGATTGGCTAACAATGATGCATTCCACCTGCCTACAATATAGTTAACATAATTTAATGGCCCTATTTCAGTGTGCGATGCCACAGACAGTGCCTCATAGCTTATACAAAGATCAAAATGAATAATTGAATACATCCAGTTTTAAGGCACACTCACCCAGGTGGCGTGCCATGCAAAGATGCACACCTAAGCTTAAAAGACTTTAAATGTGATAGGACATACCCCCCGATGTCAGCCTCATCCTGTGTAAACATCAGCATGGTCTAAGAGCTTACACAAAGGGATATACAGACACTATTACTCCTTTCTGATATTCAATAAATCCACCTCATTTGACTACATATCCATGCTCATAACCTGAAAACTACATGCTTCATAGCCCTATCACCTTAGCAACAGCAACAATGCACCATTGTAGGGACCCGACCGAAGGTCCTATAATACATTCCTGTCACATAGTATAAAATTATTTTCTTTTCCTATTTTTGCTTTATTTTTTTCTATTAAGCACATTTACACACTGTGGCACATAGTGTAAACATTCTGAGATTATTAAAAAATATATATTAATTTAACATATTCCCTTAATCTTTCTGACATCCAGAATAATAGTTTTGCTCATATGTGTATGTGGTATAACATTTGTAGTGGGGTTCTTGCCCACATTTCTACAGTTTTACAGTGGAATTTTTCTGCGTATACTACGGCCACTGACACAGGGTCTGCGCAGATGCATTTCTGCTGGTTGGATTGCTCTACCTGCCTCAATTGCATGAAACTCACCTGCTTATGAGGCGATTTGCATGTCACAGAATTTTCTGTGTTTGCTTGTGTGTGTGCAGTGCTCAGCAGTGCTTACTGAATCTCAATATGTCCACATCCATGTAAGCATTGTGGCATGATGCTGTATAGGTTTTATTGAATCCCCCCCCCCCCCCGCAAATCACCATGCCAATAAAGTATATGGAATACATGATACATGGTAACACCTCATTCAGCAGTGTAGCTGGTTCAACCAATGCCTGACCCCTTCAGCACTTCACTGTAATAGGCTGATTGCTAAATTGAAACAATCAGCTTATTACAGTTAGCTCTATGCTCCCTCCCCTCTTCCACTGAAGAAAAAAAAAGAATGTTCTTTCTACTGGCTCACCAATCCTGCCCCTCCTCCAACTTGCCATTCTGTTCCCATTTCTGTGCCATGCCCCCAAAACCTCCTTCAACTTATTCTATTAAAAAAAAAATAATAATAATAAAGAATAATAATAATAATAATAATAATAATAATAATAATAATAATGTCTCCTTTTAAGCTGTAACACACTGTTTGGTGCAAATGTAGCAAACAATTGCTACAATTTAAACCATTCCCTGCACAGAGCACTACTGCACACATGTATTTGTTAAAAACACTTTGTTTTAAACTGTAGCAAACTGCTTGCTACAAATTTTGTAATCAGTTAGTACAGTTTATACCCTGCCTGCATGGAGAGCTACAGTATTCATGCTTTCATTAAAAAAACTGTATCAAACTGTTTGCTACAAATGTAACAAACAGTTGCTACAGTTTATTTCTTGCTTTCACACAACAATGCAGCACACAGGTTTTATTTAAAAAAACCCAGAGGTTTATTTATTTATTTTGTTAAATATAGCAATTGCTTACCACAGCATAACAAGCATTTGATGCTGTTTAGATCATGCACAAAGTGTTACAGTCCTCAGGTTTGACTGAAAATGCAATACTGGCTTTTAAAAGGTAGTATGGCACTGAAGAAAGAGAATGTGATCAGCTGGTCGTGCCTCTCCCAACACTTTGCGTCTCGGGGAGGTTGACCCTCTGGCTCTGCACTAGCTACGTTACTAGACCCCACCCATAATCTACAGTTAGAAATGAAAGATAATTTCCTTATGAAAAAATAGTGAATATCTTAATGTTACAGGTCCTGGCAATGATCACAACAGACAAAATCAACTAATTTGTCACACACAGGGATTATGGTTTGGATGAAGTATTGGTGTGCTACAGCAACAAATGGCATGCACAAATACATTTGTGCCTCAGTAGAAAGAGAAAAAAATATCATTAAAGTAACAGAAAGTCACACTTACTTTGCTCTGTGCTGCATTGTAAGAAACACACTGTTAAATAAATACAGCATATTTCACCGGCAATCAAGATAAACACACCCATCTTCTGCCTGCAGACACAGGTAAATATTTAAAGTAGTTTGAAAGTCTGTTAAGGTTTTTGAAGTAGAACTGGTCACATAACAGCTCCTAGATTACAAAAGTTTCGTCACCTCAGGTAGAATGTGGGAGAGGGTCAATCAGTATTTGGACTAAACAATTGGAAGCCTTAAAACATGGAATTCTGCTGGTTTATTTTGTTGAGCATTTACAACTACCAGCAAGAGGTAAAAGCTGCTACTGTGTATCCTGCATAGTGCCAGATCAGAGTAATTCAAGCATAAAAAGTAAAAATAAGTTCCAGAAGTTGTGCAACATGCCTATGACGCAAACTACTACTTTCTATTTACATGGAAGTGTTTCCTTATGTCTAGCATGACTTTTATAATGGGGACTTGTAGTGGATTCTGGAAAAAAAGGCCACTAAGATAACTTTACTATGGCATGTCCTTTAGAATATAACAATCACTTAATGATTCTCTTGCATTAAAGTAATCACAGTGCAAAGACATAAGCAATAAACTGAGATACAGTGGTAACCATAAATGAACACATCATAGTTTTCCAACCCTCTCCAAAGAAAATAGCACTGAGAAAGACAAACTCCCGGATTTACAAAAGCTTGCACGGAGTGCAAGAATAGTGTAGGAGCTCACGCCGGCAATATGTCTGCCGTGCGATCCAGGAACAGCTGGCAGGGGCGTGCACGAGAGCTGCTAAAGCTACTCTTGCACGGACAGCATAATGTATGCAAATTACCTCATTTGCTGGTAAAAGCCATGCAAATGAGGTAAATTTGCGATCCAGGAAGCACTAACCTGTCCGTGGAAGATTAGTGTTAGCTGCAGAAATGTACTCCATTGGCAACGGAGTACATTTCTGCAAATAGCTAAATGGAGCTATGACAGCCCCAAATAAAGCATGCATACAGTTGAGGAAGCATGATAATGGCCAAATGTAAGGCCATTGGCATTATAAAATGTTTAAAAATATAACAATTTATCTTTTTATTTTTTCCCCGATCTCCGATGTTTAAGCATAGCGCAGCACTGTGCAAACATGCGGCACTTATAAAAACAAGAAAATAATAAAAAAAAAGCCAAAAATAAACATTTTCACTACAAAGCTTATTCTGTCATGTAGGAGAATGGCAAGCTGAAGACAACATGGCCACTGAGTAGTGGTTGCTAAGGGGGGGAAGCTCAGTGTGAGAGATGTAACCATGCATTACTAGGCAATCCTATGCAAATTAGGATAAGGATAGTGAATCCCAATTTTCCCCAGCACATGAGGCATGTCCCAAGAGTGTAAGAGTAAGAGTAGGTGAGTAGAAGACTAGAATATAGGTGACATCATGAGGGGGTGTGTCAGACAGGCTGTAAGCTAATTGGAGCACAATAGCTTGTGTTTGCCCTGAGTTGCTTAGGATTGCAAAGAGGCATGCCTACAGTTGTCCTATATGAAAACCTCATACCCAAGGTGCACACTGTTAAAAGATAGGAAACTCCTTGCAAACATGCACACAGCGTGTGCATGTGTGTGCGCTTGTTTGCACTTGTTTGCTCGGCGCTTCCCCCGGGCGGAAACAGAAAGGCAAAAGGAAGGAAAAGAAGTAGTAGGAAGTTAACCAAGGAGAACTAGCAGAGTTGCCAGGTGAAATATGTCAGAATCAGCCAATTACACAGGCAGCAGACTAGCCCATCCCAGCCCAACACTTTAAACTTTCCCCCCTGTTTTTTTCTCAAGAACTCTGCAACACTGCAGTATACAAAGAGGGAAAGCTTAAAAAGCTTAAGTCAGACAAAATGTTAGGGGCTGCTCTTGCTATCATAAACCAACATGTGCAAGGTGCTGATGGTGGTGATTTTGTGAATGCTGCTGAGCAACCCACAGTGAGGAGACAGAGAAGAGTGTACAGACCCAGGGTAACCTACCAGGGGCTACATGAGCTGGAGATAGTGGAGCACTATAGGGTGGACAGAGACCTCCTACAGCAAATTGTTGAGCTGTGCCAGCCACACCTCACACACAGAACCAACAGAGGGGAACCCATCCCAGTTGATACCAAGGTATGTGTTGGCCTAAGAATACTAGCTACAGGTACCTTCCAAAGACCAACTGGTGATATGATGGGGATTTCACAGGCATCAGCATCCGGGGTACTCCACCAGTTTCTGGATGCCGTGTCAGCACATGTCGGTGACCATGTATATTTCCCCAATTCCCATGAGGCATTAGCTAGCAATATGCGTCTTTTCCACCAAATAGCAGAATACCCTGAGGAAGTGGGTGCAATAGACTGCACACACATATGCATCAAAGCACCACCCGGTGAGCAGGGTAGGGTCTACATCAACCGCAAGGGCTTCTTCTCCATCAACTGCCAGGTCATGTGCGATGCCCAGGGCATAATAACGAATGTGTGTGCTAGCTGCCCTGGAAGCTATCACGATTCCGACATCTGGCATCTGACGCAGCTGTACCAGAGATTTGCCAATGGGGACATACTTGATGGTCACCTAGTGGGGGATGCTGGATACGCACTGGAGCCGTGGCTCATGACACCCATCAGAAATGCACACACACTTGAACAAGAACTCCATAATGAGGTACACGAACAAACAAGAAACATAATTGAGCATGTGTTTGGGATGCTCAAGTCATGGTTCCGGTGCCTGGACATATCTGGTGGAGCCTTGCAGTACTCATCAACTACATGTACCCAAATTGTTATGGTATATGCCATGCTACACAATATGATCCTGCAGAAACAGCTGCAGCAGGAACAGCATGGGGCAGGGCCAAACAGCCCCGCACCATTGCCAAGGCCTGCACAGGCACAGCATGACTCAGAGGAGGAACAACCTGAGCCTGCCCCAGTAGGCAGAAAGAGGCGTGCCCAGTATGCCCTGGCCTTGGCAAAGAGGCAATGCATAGCACATACACTGACTCAGTAGGAACTCTGGAAATGACACCTCTCTCTGACTCGCACATAGAGTAAAAGGGATGCCTAACTTGACACTACCTGTTTTCAAACATGTATAGGGAGTGTACTATGTTCATCCAATATAGGCAGCCCTGCAGCACCACCTGAAGCATGAGTGCCCTATTTTAAGCAATATAAAGCAGTGCTAAGCACATTTTACCAGTATTGCGCATATTTAAATACAATTGCGCACAATGCTAACCAGCGCAATGTCAGGCAACATCGGGCAATGTTGGGCAACGTTGAGCAACATTGGGCAAAGTCGGGCCAAGTCGGGCAAAGTCAGGCAAAGTTGAGCAAAGTCGGGTAAACACGCTCACACCAGCTTTACTGTTCCTTAACCAGTCAGGTCTGCCCAGCAGGAAAATAAAAAGCAGTGACAGGGCTCAAACTCAGGATACTGTGCACTGTAGTCACTGTACTGAACCACTAAGCCATGACAGCATTTCACTGGCACAGACACAACTTAAGTCACTTACACATACCAGTTGGGGGGTCACATACCTACTAGTCATAGCTAGCAGGACAATTGTAGACAAACGTAAACACAAACAAATGCTGTATCATGCCCTCTGAAGAGGCATATGGGTAACCTCCCCCCAGGCCTATGCAGGCAGATAACAGCAGGCCAGACAGTGTGATGTGGGTTGGGTAGGCTATGAAGTCACAAACTAATATGCATGTAATTGGAAGCTAAGGTCTGTAGTACAGTGGTATGCCTCAAGCCAGTATGATAGGCAACAGTACACACTGAAATGGAGTACCTGACATAGCAGTGCAGGTTTAGCAAATGTGTATAAGTGTCAGGTGCACCCCTCATCCTATGTACACCCACAGTAACAATCAGGTGTGCCCCCCGGGTAGAAATGTACAAATAATAGCTGTCCCCCCGTATGTAAAATGTTGATAAGTCTGTGAAAATTGACTCATGGAAGCCCTGCAGGCACAGCGTGCTTCCTGTTGATGTACAACACAAGGGTGAGACCTGAAGTAAAAACCAACTTGATTTTTCACACACATATAGTATATATGCCCATAGTGGGCATGCTCACACACTTAAACAAATTTTGCAAATTTCAGTCAACAACATACTGAAAGGTCATACTGGGCATGCTCACAAACTTAGGCCATGTCTGAGTACAGCAGTGAGCCACACATATCTGGCAGCTGCATTTCTTACTCCAGACACATGTCACTATTCACCAATCCTGCCTTGTACACACAGTGATATGAAAACATACCCATATAATATATTGGACCCCTGTCATAATCAAACTATGTAATACAAGTACTTAAGTTGTTCAAAGAAAGTTAAAATACAAAGAAGATCAATAAATCTCCGATTAGTATTATCATGAAACAATGAGCACTCCTAACATTATCCAAGCCAAGCTCTGCCAAAAATATTGCCAAAGATTCCATAGAGAACCATGAAGCTTTCTTTAGCTATGTCATAAATATCAATGTAAACTCATATATGTTCTGAATTAGTGCAAAATGTAAATGAATACATGTACATGACTGACATTGCCAACATCTTGTCAGACAGGTTCATACATATTTACCCCCCTCTCACTGACAAGAGGGCCCATTACCATACCTGGAGATTGTGAAAACCCAGAAATCACATATACAATAGTTAAACAGCTCTATCCAAACCTAAAAACACAGCGTTTATGGGATGACTTGGTGTCCCTGGCTGTGTCATGTGAACTCCAAAACAAACAGACCCTGCCCCTGAACAGTCTGTTAAGACTCACCCTCTGTACAGGATAAGAAACTGTTGAATGGGTCACAGCAACATTTGGCACACTCCACAAGTGTTGGCTCACAACAGACCATGGTAACTACTGTCTTATAAGCCTAATAAGCCTGATCTACAAGGTCATGGAGTCCATCATTATGGAACTAATAAACAGAGCTATTGGGAGCCTACAAACACCCAACCCTACCCATTTTGGTTTGGTCAGGGGCAGAACATGGTCCCTAAACCTGCTAGACAGTTTGCAAGGCAGTTACCCAGGACATACATCAATGAAATGAGCTCAACATGGCCTACACAGACCTTGAAAAGACCTTTTCCAACATCCCACACACATTTCATATCCACAAAATCAACAACCTGTGCATAAACACATATGTCATCTGATGGATTGCCAACTGGGGGACAGATAGATCCCACAAGGTAAGAATTGTGATCTCCCTGTTGGACTGTAAGCTGGTAACCACTGCTGTCCCCCATGGTTCAGTCCTGGGATCCATCCTGTCTGGTGTATATTATTCAGAAGTACAGTTAAACACATGAGGGCTATGGTTATCAAGGTTTGTGGATGACTGCAAAAAGGTTGTCATAACTGATGTTTGGGACAACAGAGACATCCTTAAAAAGGGTCTCAGTCAGACAGATGTGGTGTCAAAATGATGGCCTCGAGCTACAGTCATACAAATACCACATAGTTGCCAACACCCTAAATATGGAGGTAATAATAAGGGATCTATGGACACATGTGGATAGTCATCTCTACTTTCAGAAACACATTCACAAAGTGGTTAGAAAATCATGCTATGTGTTCCCACAAATTGCCAAAGTCTTTGCATGCAGGTCAAAAGAGGTTCCCTCTACTCATCAGTCATCAGACCCATCAGAGAGTACCACGACACACTTGCGATGAATCTGATGAGGCACCTTCAGCAGCTGGAAAGACCACTGAAGTACCTCAACAAGAGGATTACTGGCCTCAAACATTTGCCCCATGCAACAAGACTGAAGTAACTCAATCTGTACTCTGTTGCATACCGTCTAATCAGGTGATCTCTGCCCAACAGACAGGTCCATGTCCAATGCAGAAATGATTTACATGCTCTATCTGAAGTAAACCCAAGCTCACTGTGCCACACGCTCTAGGGATATAATCATCACAACAATAAATAGAACATGTTGGAGGATACATTACTAACTCACAGACTTCCCTTGCTTTGGAACAGGCTCCCAACCTACATTAAGCTGAGTCCCTCACTGACACTCATCCAGAGGAGCCTTGATGAGTGTATGTGAAACTGAACTGTCACACCATGGATCACTTCATCAGCTCTACTACACAGATGCATAGGGAACTAACCCCAGGTGTGGTGATAGCTGCACACTCTGGCCATACTAATATATGCCTTCAGGCAGATAGCCTATTACATACCTATGTACCTATATATGTAGGGGGAACAGAGCATAATAAGCCAAAAATGGATGGGCAGAGATGTGTGTAAGAGGGTGACCATGACAGGGAGCCATCCAGGACTGCCCCACCCAGCACACATCCCAATGGCACAAAAGACATGAGGTGCACATCTCACTCACAGTACATAACAGCCACCAGTATCTGTAAGCATTACAGTGTATGTGGTGCACGTGCCTGCTGTACAACATGACTGTACAATGAAGTACACATCTACTATCTGTAGACATGTACCTATCACATAGGTTCATAGGTATGCAGTAGACTATCTTCACAAAGGCATATATTAGCTTAGGCAAGTTGTGCAGCTTTCATCACCCCATTGGTTAGTCTCCTAAGCCCTAGTTCTAATAGTTAGTACCCTAAGCCCCTTTCTAGTGCGGCTGCTGATGTGATCCCTGGAGTGAATTGTCTGTTTCCCATCCACTCATCAAGGTTCCTATTGAAGAGTGTCAGTGAGGGGCTCTGTCTGATGTACATTGGGACTTTGTTCCACAGTAAGGCAAGTCTCTGGGATGGTACTCTATCCCACCAGCATGTTGTTTTCATTGTTGTGATGAGGTTATTATCCCTGGAGTGTGTAGTGCGACTCAATTTTGTTTTCCTTAGATGGAGCATGTTCAACAGTTATGTGTTGGACATGGCTCTGTATGTTAGGCAGAGTTTGCCTCTGAGTAGGCAGTACACAACAGAGAACAGATTTAGTTTTCCAGTTGTGTTGCATAACACAACTGTTTGAGGCCAGTAATCCTCTTTGTGAGGTACCTCTGTGGTCTCTCCAGTTGCTGGATATGCCTAGTCGAGTACATCCAAAATGGTGCATTGTACTCAATGATGGGTCTGATGACTTAAGAGTAGAGGGCCACCACTACCTCTTTTGATCCTGATGCAAACCCTTTGTTGATTAGGTGGGCCACATAGGATTTCCTAATCACTTTGGCAACATGGTTGTCAAAGAAAAGATGACTATCTACTTGTGTCCCCAGATCCCTTATAACCTTGTCAGTTTTTAGGGGGTAACACCTATGTAGAAGTTTGTGGGTACTTTGTTTTACTATGCATTCTTTCACATTGAGCTTGAGGCCATGAATCTGACACCACACATCTGTCTCATCGAGTCCCTTCTGGAGAATATTTGTGTCATATGGGGAATCTATTATGGCAAACACTTTACAGTTCCCAGCAAACTTAGTCAACAACAACCCTCCTGTGTTGGCATGTACTTCTGAGAAGAATACACCAAACAGGTGGGGCCCCAGGACTGAACCCTGGGGGACACCAATTGTTACCAGTTTAGAGTCTGACATGTAGCCAGCAAGTCTTAATTTGTAGGATCTATCTGTGAGCCAGTTTGCAATCCATCTTGTGATGTATGGATTTATGCCCAGGTTGGTGAGTTCATCTATGATACCTGACTGGGGAATGGTGTCAAAGGCCTTAGTGAGGTATAGGTAGGCTGTGTGGAGCTCCTTTCAATCATCTGTAGCCTGGGTAACTGTCTCAAAGAAATCCGCCCAGTTCAGGAGGCATGATCTGCATTTGACGAAGCCAAACTGGGTGTGCTCAACTGTGTGAAGGTTCCCAATGTCTTTATTGTTGACTTCCATTATGATTGGCTCCATTGCCTTTCAGATCAGACTCGTCAGGCTCATAGAATGGGAATGCCAAGGGTCTGTTGTGGCTTCACCCCTGTGGAGTGGGAAGAACGTTACTGTGCAACATTCTATGGGTACATATCCTGTAGAGAGGACATAGAGAGAGGTGTAGGTATCCTTGATGAATATGGATACATCCCTGCCCTATGTGCTATGATCCAGGTTCTGATGCTGGAAGGTATGGAATGAGTAGTATCCTGGTAGTGCTGGTGTGCTCTCTGGAGCCTTGAACTAGGTTTCTGTTACTGCACAGATATCAATATTCTCCATACTGAGAAGTGCCTGGAGTGTGTGCATTTGGAGGCTGAGATTTCTGGCAATGAGTAGCATTTAGCTCACTTTGTGGTTATTTGTGTTGGTTATGGGGTTTGGTTTGTCCTGAGTGGCTGGTGTTTCACACCTGAAGTCAATGCCTCATTGCTCCGATCCGACCATAAGCTAATTACCCTAGATATCCACATGCTGCCCCCATCCCCCATTAAGGAAACCATGGTAAAACATTTCTCCAAAGCCAACTTCATGCTTCTTAAGACAGAAGTGGTGAACTTCATGATACTCATGCAGATGGACAATAGTTACGACTACTGAATCCTACACAATTGCACTTTATAAGTACTTACATGAGTGCATGGATTGTGCTATCCCAAAAACAACCAAGACGCTATCCTCCAAATAAAGGAAGCCAATCTGGTGGTCCCCTGCCATAAACAAACTGTACAACAGAATAAAGAAACTGCTGCAAAGGAGTAAAATCCCACAAGTGTAGGAGCTACCTGGTCAGCCTGAGTAAGAAGCTGCAATCCCTGATGAAATCCTCCAAAGCTAGGTACAAAAAAAAAATGCCACTGATTATAAAGACAACCACAAAGCATTCTATAGCTATGTCAATAATCTCAATGGCAACAATCAGATCTGCCCTGAGTTACAGCACAATGGCAATAAATATACATACCCAACTGATATTGCCAACATCCTGGCAGACAGGTACAATGCTAACTTTATCCCCCTCTCATCCATTAAAGAGCCCATTTCTATACCGGAAGAATGCAAATTTCCTGTAATCTCGGCTGCACAAGTAAAAACCACACTCTCCAAAGCCAGGAACACAGCATCCATGGGACCAGACAACATCCCAGTCTGTGTTCTACATGAACTACAGAACGAACTGGCACCCCACCTAAGTATCATGGCCAATCGTAGCCTCACCTCAGGCTTTGTGCCTGCTGGATGGTGCACAGAGACAGTTATCACATTCCACAAGGGGGGAGCCACCACTAACCCCGGGAACTACCACCCCAGTAGCCTGATGAGCCTTGTCTGCAAGACCATGGAATGTATCATCATGGAACTTGTAAACAAAGACATTGGTAATCTCCAAACTCTGGATCCCATCCAGTTCGGGTTTTTAAAAGGCAGATCATGTCTCCTAAACCTGATAGACTTCTTTGAAGCAGTCACCAAAGCTGTAGACAAGGGTAAGGTGGTTCACACAGTCTATCTAGATCTTGCCAAGGCTTTCGACACCATCCACCACTCTGGAATTATAGGTAAACTCACTAAACTAGGTATAAATCCCTATGTCACAAAGTGGGTTGCCAACTGGCTCACTGACAGAACCTACACTGTGAAAGTCGCAGACTCCAAATCTGACTTCAGACCAGTGACAAGTGGAGTACCATAGGGTTTAGTCCTGAGTCCTCTCATGTTTAGTATCTACTTCTCTGAATTACAGGCTAACACAGAAGGTCTTTGGCTAATGAAATTCGCAGATGACTGCAAACTAGGAGCCATAATCGAAACTCCTAACAATGTGGACATCATACAAAAGGGCCTCATTGAGACAGATGCCTGGTGTCAAAGCCATGGCCTCAAGCTCAATGCCAAAAAGTGCATTGTCATCCCCTTTGGTAAAAACTCTGTACCCATGAACTACAACATAGGTGGTAGTATACTTAACACCGAAAGTGTGATAAGAGACCTTGGGACACAGGAGGACAGTAGTCTCTCCTTTGATAATCACATCACCACAGTAGTCAGGAAATCCTTCTATGTGGCACACCTCATCACAAAAGGTTTCTCATCCAGAAAAAATGAGGTCGTTGTTCCCCTCAACTCATCACTCATTAGACCCATTATAGAGTACAACGCCCCTTTTGGTATGTACCTCACAAGACATCTACAACAACTGGAAAGGCTGCAGAAATACCTCACAAAGAGGATTACTGGCCTCAAACAGATGCCCTACACAGACCATCTCAAAAAACTCCAGCTTTACTCCATTGCATATTGCCTACTCAGAGGTGATCTCTGCCTAACATACAAAGCTATGACAAACCAAGAGCTATTGGACATGCTCTACTTAAAGAAATCCCAATTCCTCCAGGCTACACACTCTAAGGACCTAAACCTTGTCACCACAATAAACAGAACATGCCGGAGGGATAGATTCCTGTCCCAGAGACTTCCCATACTCCAGAATAAACTACCTATATATATCAAACAAAGCTCCTCATTAGCACTCTTTAAGAAAACTCTTGATGATTGGATGGGAAGTAGGAAATTCACCACGGGGATCACCTCTGTGGCTCTGCTTGACAGTGGCACAGGAAAATAATTTTCTTGGGTGGCAAAAGCCAGGGTACCTTTTTAAGCTGGGCTTGTATAGTTCCCAGGGCCGATAGCCTAGTACCTACCTATGAACCTATGAACCTTTGAGCCTTGCCTAAAAAAGGTAATATGGGAACAGCAAGAGCCTTGGTAAGTATTCAGAAGCATAGGGGTGACAGGTGCAAACCATATCTAGTGAAGCAATGAGGCATGTCTATCATGTCATCCCAGTCAGACAACAGAAGCTCAGCCAATTGTTGAAGTTTATCATCTTTCTGTTATATTGCAGTATCATGTAGGTGAAGGTAAGATGCTATTCAAGGTCAGGGTCATACGAGCCTGGGCTACATGATCATACAGCTACTATATATCTCTTGTCATGTTGTCCTGGGAGGTATGTCTCAGATCATTCACACTGACATGTACAAAGAACGTGTTATATATGTACCTGTTCTGGAGTGATCTAAATGCTTGTGTTATGTGGCGGATCATAGCACCTGACAGACAACTGACAGTAACCTTCCCCTTGTCCAGCCTCGTGAGTGGAACATCTGTGTGCCTCACTATGGAGTCACCTGTTACTAGTGTGTTGGGCATGTTGTTTTGCCTTAGGGCCTGTTGTGAGGCACACTGCTTTGTTGTATTATGTGTTTTTTGGCGTGTGCTTGGAGGTGCATGTTGCTTGCTTGTCTGCTTAGGAGGACACTCACTCTTTTTCAGATTAATATTTGTATTCTCCGAGTATGGTAATGTGTATTTATGTGTGTGTTTTAATGGTGCTTATATTGTGGGTCTATGTGAGACTGTTGGTGTTGTGCTTGTATGACCCTACTTCTCTTGACTGTATTATCCACTGTTGGGTTGACAGAGCTTAGCCACCGGTTTGACCCTGTGTGTTCCAGCATGTGGTGCATCAACCCATATATGATATGGTCATGGCCTATGCATACGATACACTCACACTACACCTAGTATGATAAGCCTGCTGAGGTTAGCAAATGTGAAAAAAAACGTTTGGGCAAACTGTCAGCCAGTAATGTCTGTATTGCACCCTGTAACTCCATATTGCTTACTGAAGTGTAACGAAGTACTTAGTTTGGATTAAGAACCCCGCACTTGCCAACTGTGTATGTGTGTGTCTGTCTCTCCCTGGGGAGAGAGCAACCTTTTTGGAGACTACTCACACCCCTTAAAAGTGATATACTCATCTTTGTCAAGTCTGATGATGTCACCATCCTACAAATATACCTGTGGGAAGATAAAATCTCAGTAATGTGTGTAGCATGTCGTGTAAATGTGTATTGCTGTAGTATCATAATGTAGTTAGGTAGGGGCTTGAATTCTACACTTGCCGCCTGTGCATCTGTGTCTCCCTGGGGAGAGAGCAACCTTTTTGGGGACTACTCACACCCCTTAAAAGTGATATACTCATCTTTGTCAAGTCTGATGATGTCACCATCCTAAAAATATACCTGTGTGAAGGTAAAATCCCAGTAATGTGTATAGCATGTCGTGTAAATGCATACTGCTGTAGTGACATAATGTAGTTAGGTAGGAATTTGAATCCTGCACTTGACAACTGTGAGTGTGTCTCTCCCTCGGGAGAGGACAACCTTTTTGGAGACTACTCACACCCCTAAAAAGTGATATACTCATCTTTGTCAAGTCTGATGATGTCACCATCCTACAAAGATACCTGGGGGAAGTGGAAATCCTAGTAATGTGCATAGTGTGACGTGTAAATGTGTACTGTTGTAATATCATAATGTAATTAAGTATGGGTTGGAATCCTGCACACACCAACTGTGTGTGTGTCTCTCCCTGGGGAGGGAGCAACCTTTTTGGAGACTGCTCACACCTCTTAAAAGTGATATACGCATCTTTGTCAAGTCTGATAATGTCACCATCCTACAAATATACCTGTGGGAAGGTGAAATCCCAGTAATGTGTATTGCGCGTCATGTAAATGCATACTGTTCTAGTTTCATAATGTAGTTAAGTAGGGATTTGAAACCTGCCCTTACCAACTGTGTGTGTGTGTGTCTCCCTGGGGAGATAGCAACCTTTTTGTAGACTACTCACACCTCTTAAAAGTGATATACTCATCTTTGTCATGTCTGATGATGTCACCATCCTACAAATATACCTGTGGGAAGGTGAAGTTCCAATAATATGTATAGTGCGTTGAGTAAATGTGTACTGGTCTAGTCTCATAATGTAGCTAGATAGGGGCTTGAATCCTGTATTTGCTGTGTGTGTGTCTCCCTGGGGAGGAGCAACCTTTTTGAAGACTACTCACACCTCTTAAAAGTGATATACTCACCTTTGTCAAGTCTGATGATGTCACCAGTCTACAAATATACCTGTGGGAAGGGGAATTCCCAGTAATGTGTATAGCGTGTCATGTAAATGCATACTGCTGTAGCATCATAATGTAGTTAGGACGGAGTTTGTATTCCATACTTGCTAACTGTGTTGTGTGTGACACTATTGGTCAATGTGGAGTGAGTTTTGGTTTTTCTAGTGTATGACATATTACAATGACAACTGTATGTGCATAACACATGTAAGGTAGCTGCGGGGCAAAGCCATATACATACATGTGACCTCAATTATTTCATACGTGGGCACTCTGCTTTCTCCATGAAAGCATCTGTTATCTTAGCCAGAGCATGCTGGTGCTTTCCAGACCTTAGGTCACTTCTGTGTGCTTGTGACAAGCTTAGCCACTGCAGTGATCCCTGGGCTATGTCTTCTGTTTCACATCCACTCATCATGGTTTCTATTAAAGAGTGTGAGTGAGGGTTTATGCTTGAGGTATATTTGAATCTTGTTACAAAGCAAGCAAAGTCTGGCAAAGATGACTAATCATTATAGGTGTGCAACAACCTCTGTGGATCTGCATGCAAACCATTTATTGCTTATGTGCTCCACAGAGAAATTTCCAAAACCCTTTGGTAATGTGATTATCAAAGGAGAGATGACTAAACACATGGCTCTATGTATACATTAGTACCTGTTCCACATTTTGGGGGCTACTACCTATGTGGTACTCTGGGGATACTTTGTTTTCTAAAAGTGGATAACTATGCTTTCTTTGGCTTATAGCTTTACAGCATGATTTTGACACCAGGTATCTGTCTCTATGATACCCTTTTGGAGGATGTGTGTCATCTGGAGAATAAAGTATAGCCCACAGTATGCATTTTCATCAAACATGGGCAGACATATCCCTACTGTGTTTGCTTGTACCTAAGAAAGCTATATGCCAAACAGGAGTGGTCCCAGGACTGAGTGCAGGTGAATACCACTTGTTACTGACATAAAATTGTACATGGAGGCTGCAAATGTTACTGTGTGTCCTACATCTGTGTGTCAGTTGTCAATCCATCATCTAACAATCGTTTATGGTCAGTCTGTTGAGGTTATGTATAATACCAGAATGTGGGATGAATATGAATTGCTGGTGAGCTATAGATTGGCTGTGTGGACCTCCCCTCCCTCACTTATAGCCTTGTTAACTGGCTTGAAGTCTACTAGGTATAGGAGCCATGATTTGGCCTTTAGCAAACCTAAGTTGGTATGGTGCAGTGTTTGCAGGTTCATAATGTCTCTGTTAATGAGTTCCATAATGCTGTGCTCCATAGCCTTCCAGATAACATTTGTCTGGCCTATAGAGTGAGAGTTTCCAGGATCTGTTTTAGTTCTACCCTTAATCGATTTATGTTAACATTTGCACTGGGTGTGATGAGGGTGGACAGGATTAGGAATAAGTATATTAGAGGGTCAGCCCAGGTTTGAAGGTTAGTAGACCAAGCCAGATAGGCAGGATTACGTTAGTTTGTACATGTGCTGAGGAGGGATGCAGAGTATATTGTGAAATAGATGCTAAGGATGAAGCTGCCAGGTAACAGGAAAAGAGGAATGCCTAAGATGAGGTTTATATCTGTGGTGAGAGAGGACATGCAGTTGGATGGTGTGACAGCGCAAGATGCAGAGGGCAGGAAGAAATGGAAACAGATGATCTACTGTGGCGACCCCTAATGGGAGCATCTGAAAGGAGAAGAAGAAGACACTGTAGCTCAATCCTTGTGGACTGCGAACACCATTACTGTGGGTCATTCCACAAGTATATAACCTGTATAGAGGCTGCATCTGGACAGAGTGTTTAGGTGAGTGATGACTTCATATGTCAGCTTGTGTATGACACAGCCAGGGACACTGTCCAGTACCATTGCCACTGTGGTTTGGACTTTGGTAAAGAGATGTTTTAACTAGAGTGTCTGAATCATCAGGTTTTATATTCTTCAGGTCTGGAAATGTGGCCCTTGTGTAACGACAGGGTGGTGAAATCCACATTCAAACTGTCTGACAAGAAATTGGTAATGTCAGTCAGATAAGTGTACTTTCTGATCATTTACATTAACTGTGATCCGATCTGAGATTTCCCCTGTAGATTATAAACAACACTAAAGAAAGCTTTAGTGTTGTCTTTGGAATCCTTGCCATTTTGTATTTTGAAGCTTGCCTTGTATGTTTAATGAGGGCTTGTATTTTCCCAATGATACTGACCAGATAGGTTATCCCTTCTTGGTATGTAACTCTTTTTTGGTACAACTTCACACCTTTTATTATATATTTAGTTTATGGCAGGAGTCCATGAAACTAATGCACTTTTACTGTATAAGTGATAATTTCTTGTGTTTGTGATAGCACGGTCCATGCAACCCTGTAGGTGAACAGTGTGCATTACTAAAGGATTATGCAGCTGGGACAGTGTTAACCTTAGTAATGCAAACCAATGACAGATAGCAACAACATCATCACCCACAGCACAGTGTCAACCCGTGTCATACACACACATGCGTACTCAAGTTCCAAAATGTGTGTAGTACAATGCATACTGGCCACCAATAGAAACTATGGAGTGTTAACACTGACCAATACAGGGCATGTCACCCTGCCCATGTGTCCAATATGCATGTACATGCAGACAGTGCACCTTCACCATGTTCACAAATGGACACCTGCAAACCTGTGTTGCACACACCCCACACTTACTGTCCACAGTATAACGCATGCTGACACAACTACACACATCAGCCAAGTGTCACATGGGCAAACAAAGCACAATCGGAATAAACACTGGTGAAAACAATACAACATTGCTAATTACAGCTTTAATGCATCATGCCTGCTCAGCTATACCTTCAAGTTTATCATTACACTTTACTGCTGACAACATGCTACACATCCAACCATTGCTATACTTTATTAAAGTCACCCTGTGCATCAGCACCATGTTAGCCTTTTCCTGCATCAATGTTACAGATTACAGGAGGTGGCACAGGTTTCATCATATGCACAGGGTGTGTTGTTGGTTTGCCAGAGGCCTACACTGAGCCATACAATCGACATGTGTGTGTGAGTGTGTGTGTGAGGGCCATGAGTACTGTTAAGGACCAATGTTGATGTCATGTGCGTGGTATGTGTTTGCCCTAGGTCTCTGGTTTATGTGTGTGTGTGTCTGCATGCACACAGTTCCACCATGTTGCTGCCATATATGGGGATTTGTGAGACAGCTACAGACTGTACCCGGCAGGCTTTACAGATCATTGTTTCTGGCCACGGATACAGAACCTGTGCCTGGCAGGGGTGCTACAGACAGTATCAGGTACTAATCCAGATTGGGTACTATCCAAAGAGGTTATCAAATGTCTACTGGATCCAAGTCCCTGCTGGGACTGGCTAGAGCCACGTGCACGTGGTCTGCTAGGATGGTCTATGGACAGCCTCCCAACATTGCTGGGGCTGGTACTGGCACTACGGGAGCGGCTGTGGCTTGCTGGACATCCACGGTGACCTCTAGCTGGTGATGTTGCTGGCATACGTCCACGTCAACATCTCAACCACCCCACACTGTCCTGACACATGGACATGACATTGTGGAGGACATCCAATGTCTCACCCCAACGTCTATCAATGACCTCAGTGTAGTTATGTATGGCACCTGCTAGGTCATGGATACTGTCATTTACAGAGGTGTAATGAGCCCTCTGTGCCCTTAGCCCCGGTCTGGTGTACTGCTCCATTCATGTCTGCACCTCCATGACAGCCTGGAACATGCATGTGGTAGAAAGAGGTGTGGCACATCTGCCAGGGGCATGATGACCAGCAGTGTTCTGATGAGAACCCCTGGGCATCTGTCTATGTAGTACCGTTCCAGACATCTGGCTATGGCTGCTGTGTCCTGATACATGTGCCATACATACATACCACACTGTCCTGGCCAGTGACAACCGTACACTGTCCCTCAGCTAAGGGCAAAGGTGTGATGGATGTACAGGCAGTATGACTGTGTACATGGATGGGGTGGAGACTTGTGTACTGTCAATTTGTGGCCCAACAACAGACCCTGACAAACCTGCCTGTGCCTCAACACACCTATCCTCATGATCAGTGTCTGTCTCAGTGACATCAGGTTCCTTGCTGTACTGAACCAGCCCCTTCTCTCCACCTATGAGAGGAAAACTGGAAACACACTTTAAGACCTGAACATGACTTTAGACCACATGCACACATGCACACATGTGCACATGCACACATGCACACATGCACTCACATAAAACTACACTCCTCCCAAAAGCAGACACACACAACACCAGCAATCACAGAACATACACAATAGCAGGTGATGGTGGGGTACAGTATCTCAAGCAAAACAGTGATATCACACATGTCAGCATGCAGGACATGTGTTGCTCAACAGCATGCAGTGCAAGTGTAGTCAGTCCTTGTTACTAACAGTATACTTGGTTTTGATGCATGTGTTTTGTTATTAGATGATGGCCCTCCCCCTGGAACACAATGCATATGTGGACACAACATTGCTGTGTAGGTATTCATAACCCTGTGATGTACTGTGAACCATAACTCACAGGTGTACATACCATTGCTGGATGTGTATATGTGTGTCAGATAGGTATCCAATGGTAATTACAGCCTCTGTGTCTTTAGCAGATAATTGTGGACACATTTTTAGCACATGCATGGTGAATATTCACACAACATCATCAGTTGCATGCATGGATAATTGATGGAATACCATTCGGCCACATACCCAATGTACGGTACTTATGGTGAGTGTAGATCATATTGTGGACATGCCAATCTCATCCATGACATGGCATGCTAAAACACAACTGCATATTTAAACACTAAACATACCGAATATGTGTCATATGACCTAGCCACTCAATAGCATCACATGACATATATGTGTCAGTTGTGCAAATGGTGATTGGTATGCATACTGTTTAGAGGTGCATATGTGTGCACACACACATCGTTATGGTGTGTAGCAATGACAGCTATGTGTAGTACTGTGATTACAATAACTGGATGGGGTATAGTACCATAGGCCATCATCATGAAGCATCAGGTGGTCACTCAAGGCTACAAATGTTTCACAAACCAGCACAAATCATGCTGTGCCGGAACTGTACTACCTTGACTAAATTCACCATTTCACAACCAGTTGTTACATGAGTTTGTAAGGAGGCCAATAAGGAGCATTCCCTGACATGAATGTGTAGTGTGTTGCAGAGTGTTTAAATGCCCCAGGATAGGCCTCTATCCCTCAGGTCTATTATGTGCAATGTGTGGATGAGATTTTGGATACTGGAGTGTGTCTTTACAGAGGGTTTGGGAATCCTTTATGTGTAACATGTTAAAATGCTCTGTGTATGACATAGACATGTATATGTGCATGTTGAGTATCAACTGTGCCTATCCAATGGCCACTACAGTCTAGCCACATTTGTTTGAGATGGTCTGGGTATTGCATGTGTTTGAGGCAGCTAATCACATTCGTGAGATGTGCATGCTCTTACACCAAACATGTACAGCATGCATTATGGGTAGGTGTGTTACATGCGTACATGGCCTACATCTTAACTATGACATGCACTTTTTATTTACAATAATAAATGTAGAACACACTCACCAGCATCTGTCTGCTGCCTTGATGTCACCCCCAGAGGTACCTACATAGAGATGGGACAGTTTGTCAGTTTCCACAACTGTGGCATTGCTGCTGTGTGTTTGCAATCTTACAGTACAACAACAGTTTACATTCACAGGAGCTACAGATTATGTTCCAAATGATCAGTATTGCACAACAACAGGCTCCATATCTTTGAACGGCACACTCCACATCTCACATATGCATGATCTACCAATACAGATAATAGTAGTCTACAGATATGCCAGGTTACCTGCATGCTCCATGTGTGCTTGCTGGGTGGCTTCAACCTCCAGCATGGTGTATGTCTGCTGCTGTTACTGTTGGGGCAGGTGCCACCAGGCTGATGAGCAGCTCCTCCACTCTGGTGAGGGGGGATGGATATTAACACCATCCCCTGTTGCAAGCTGTTCTCTACGCACATCAGTGGCACACTGACAGACATGTCTGAGAAGATCACTGCAATGGTGGCGTACCTGCTCATATGTGCGGTTATGCAGGCCTACCTCATTGACCCTGCAGACAAGATCTTTCCACTTTGCAGTACGCTCCTGCTAGTCTTGGCTGGTCCGTGAAAACATTAGACGGTAGTGCTGAATCATACTGCTAGTGATGATATCATCTTCACCACTACTGTAGCTTGGGTTCCTGTGGTGGGCCATGATCCCTGGAATACATAAATAAGAAAAATATGTCTGAGCAAGTCATATGGCACATTTAACGTTATACAGTACAGATATCACTGAACTGCCATATATAGCAACCTATAAGCTAACCGTGAGTGAAACACTGTAACTGCCACTTATCACTGCTCACCCCACAACTGCTTGAAAGTGCCTTGCTCACTCTCTATCTAATGAACCATGTTCTGCACAGCAACAACATAAAATCATTATATAAGACTATACAAGAGTACCTGGCGCACTGTATGCAACATGATGCACCACCTAGCCACAGCAGATATACATCAAGATGATGTGTAAAGAAATATATCATCCATCACAATCAGTGTAAGGTCCAGTAAATGTATTACTATTATACCACACAACTTGTTAATGCCAAACCCGTGGCCAAAATATGTGCACAATTGGGAATATAGGTCACATACTGCTGTAGTACACTATGAATGTTGCTAGATACGCAGTTATATGTATTACCACACATATGTCAAAGGACATATTACAGACATACCCACACACACATCAGACATAATTACAGGACACAAAGGTATGACAACTCAGATAAGCTTTCAGTGTGTACTATACAGTACTGTGTGTCAGTACTTACAGAACCCTAATCTTGAGAAATGTAATCTGTTATGAATACAGGGACCACACAAAACAGTGGATGCAAGCAATATGGACATACACCACACTTTGCTGTACAGGTCCAGAGCTTCAATTAGTACTACAGTACACACAGGATTTGCATTCAACATTGGTATCAATCAATAATCATAGATGTAGTGCTTTAGCCTCCAACGACACACCCTAGTTAAAACCAAGGGACTTAATCACACTGTATGCAATAGCACTTGTTCTGCCTAGCAACAGAATACACAGCATTTGCTAGGATCAAAGCAAGGACCCATATTACCATAATATAAACAGTTTCCCACTAAGCTATCCCACAGATACATATCTTTGACATATTTACAAACATATTGACCATCACAGTCAGTCAACAGTACAGAGAATCTATTGCAACAAGTAGATGTAGGTCTGTATGAACATATATAAATATATATATATATATATATATATATATATATATATATATACATATACACATCCATTTGTTTACCTATATATATATATATATATATATATATATATATATATATATATATATAGGCACATATACATTTCACCTTTCATAGTGAGAATATCAATTATACAAAGGATGTAAGGTGTACAGTAATGTAATACAATTGCACAGTCTTTGGATAAATGCATTGAAGGTGTTCACAGCCCAGGTAGCTTTAGCAGGACTTATGGCTTCAACATTGCAAACTGAACAAACCACCCACAGTGTTTAACCACCACATGTCATATACCAGCACTGCATGCTGTCTTGTTTGTCACACACTAAAACCTACATACAAATATGCACATACTAACCTTCACCAACATATATATCTCCCCCCTTTGCAAACAGTTGCAATATGTCCCCTGCACTATGCACATATACAGATGTGAATATATATGACATATATATATATATATATATCTCTGTATGTGTGTGGCATACACACACATGGTCCACACTATTGTAAGTCCCTGGACCTCACAGCTGAACTGCTGGGCCTTGCTGCAACACAAACAGGTGTCACATATGAACACAGACTAATATTATTGGGGGTATAAATGATAACAGATGCTAGATACGCATACTAGACTGCTACAGCAGTTGCCATTGCTAAGCTACACTTTAATATGACATGTATGTATGTATGCATGTGTTGTTCTGTCACACCCATGTTTATATAATGTCAGCACTAATCCCCCAACAGCCATTGGCCACACTACTGTACAGAACACAGATAACATGGATCAGATCTTTGACATTTAATGCTGAGCTACACATTTCACAGGTATGTCCCACTGCCCTCATGTACACACAGTATTGTCCATAGCAGTAGTTAAGCAGAACATCTGTGCATAAAGAAATACTGCTGCCACATATGAATGTTTCACATTATGTAGACTATTCTTAAATAACATCTACTACATGCCAGTAAATACATATGTGTCACATACCTTTCCTTTGTATAATTTGGTAATATTTTTTTTTCCTTTTCTCTCTCTGTCTCTCTGTCTCTCTCTCTCTGTCAGTCTCTGCAATAGAGTGATTGAGTTTTGTTGGCAGAGATTGCAGTCTGCTTTTGTAGGAATTTGCACATGAGCATGTGATGGCCTCTACACCAATTAGTGCCCACCATTTGCTAATTGCATGCAGCCTGCTGTGTAGTAATTGCAGTAATCACTGTCATAGCAACCCAGTACTATAAATTGCTGACTCATGCAGGCATGGCCCTTTCAGCTTTCCAAGATGGAGATCATCTTTGTTTGGTGTGGACATCATTGTTTAAGACAGAAGGTTGGTATAGTTCTTATATCAGAATCCAGGGGTGTAGCCAGAGATTTACATTTTATACTCAGACCTAATGTTGCTGCTTCCAGTACCCACTTGTCAGTGTAGAAATGTACTTACCCCTCAAAATGCTACCCCAAGATACATGGAATGATGTACTTTCTTTTCAACTGTTACAATTAACTGCCATACAAAGCTAGTTATAGAGATGTATTCCTTTGGCACAAGAATTGTTTGTGAACTGCTATACTGTGAATATTCATTTACTCATTTCTAAACAGTTTGTGCTTTTTTAGTGTTGACATTAGCACGAGCTGCTCAGAAAAACTGGGCACATGTCAGTACTGTGAATATGCTTACCTACATCCTTGGTAGACCCTGCACACACAGGTATATTCTACATTTAGATAGGGTTGCAGATGTACAGACAGCATAAGTAGTATTGTGTGGATTTTATCTTGCTGGACTTACAGGGTTGCTGTATACATGTTAGTTTATCAACGCATGTAGTCTGTCTGCGTAACTCCCAACTGTGGACCTATCCACATGATAGCCAGAGAATAGCCTGTTATTTTTTGTCTGTGCACCACACAGGTCTTTTTAGCAATAGAGCAATGGCATTCTTACAGTTGGTTGAACCAGTGCATGGCTACATCCATTTGTATTTCAGTGTTGTATTCATACATAAGGGTATGCTTCCAAAACTCCTTCCAAATCTATTTGCACAGTGTATAATAGCAGAAAGGCTAATATGCCTCTGTGTTTCTGCCTCTGCCAGACCTCTCAACCAATCAGGTACATATTTGAACAGAATCAGGGAAAAGTCAAGAAAAAGTCAGGGACAATCAGGGACACCTTTAAAATATTAGTGCCATTAAGTTGAAACATTGAGAGAATCAGAGCATATGAATTAATACACCTTTTCTGAAGTAAAAGAAGTGTCTAACTCTTAATTATTGTCATTATTCATTAAGTGTAATTCACCACCTTTCTACCCAAAGTCAGTAGTTTTAGGAGGGATTCAGAGGGACAGAGATAAAATTTGGGTCAAAATCAGGGACGTCCCTGAAAATTAGGGACAGTTGAGAGGTATGGCCTCTGCCCTAAACAGATATGCCAGTGTTTGTCCTGCTGTGATACTGTGTGGGGTTGTAAAGTGATGGTGTAACATTATTTCCTGCAAGAATGGCTGCTTCTCTTATCACAGTCATGTAATGTAATCCCACAACAACTGTTGGTCAACATCCACAGAACAAGTTGTGTGGCATGGTATTCCTATTTTCCTTTACATTCACTCATCCTGATGTATTATATAATTATTTAAGCACCAACTTGATGTATATCTACCGTGCTTAGTGGTACTTCATGTTGTGTAGTGTGTGCAAGGTCCAGGGTTTGAGACATACAGAGGTGTTTTATTTTGTTCCTGAGCAGAACAAGGGCCCTCACATACAGAGTGACTAAGGCACTTTTAAGCAGTTCTAAGCGCGTTTGCGTGGGTTTGCACAATGCTGTGCATTGCTTAGCCAAGTGAAAACAAGCACAAACCCGCGCAAACCCACTAACTACTGCTTAATAGTGCTTACTCCTGCTCACCTCCAAGCTAATTTCTTTGAAAGAAAAGAAAAATTAGGAGATAGGAAAGTGGTGAAAAAGGGGCACAGAGATGGAAAGACAGTATGGAAAATAGCTCGGGATGTGCAGGACAGGTGTAGGGAAGATCCATAGCTGCCCATATCTTCAACAGCAACAGCTGTGCATATGCAATAAATTTGGAGGTAGCTATGAACCCTTCAACCCCTGAGAGAGGTGTGAGGACAACAAAGTATGTTGTAATGCCAGTTAAATAACATTTCATGTGTCCAGTGGATGTGTGCAAAATGGGCAGCTATGTGTGGGGTGTAATTTTTTTTTTTGGGAGCAGATTGCCCCTTTTTTTTTTCAGGTGAGAGTGGAATGTGGGGTAGGGGAAGTAGGTATATTTGGGGAGGTAGGTTGGGGAGGTAAACAGACAAGACAGACAAGATACACACAGGGGTGGTATATGACACATGTGGTGGGTGAACACCTTTGACGGGAAGGGATGTTTGGAAATCGCAAGCCCATGAGCCCCCAGATGGAAACAGTGGGACTGAGGTCCCCACCCATGGGCAGTCACCACTGCACCTTCACGGCCCAGAAGGTGGCTGTGCTGGTGGCTGTGTAGGAGGGGCAGGCTGACCCATGAGTTGGGCCACTCAGGCCTCAAGCTGGCATAGAGGTTCTGCAACAGAATGTTCAATCTCTCTATGCACCACAGCCCAGACCTTACGAAGGGTGATAAGTGTCTCTCCACCCACACTTGCACTGGGGGCCAAGCCACATCCCCTGCAGTGCTTCCACCCTGAGGTGGCACAGGGCCAAGTGAGGAGGAGGTCCCAGGCTGGGCACCAGATCTACTGGTGCCAGGTGCCATGGCCAGCTGAGGTGGGACAGGTGGGTCCGCTGGGACCGGCCTTCCCATATGAACTATGTTTTTCGAGAGTTTAATAAAGATATGGGTTAGTAACAGTCAACATCATTGCCAATTAGTTATAACAGCATGCAGAATTATTCCCATTAACCCAACACACCAGATTTTCAACAGTTGAAAATCAAGCATGACACATGCATATATAGAACAATAGTGGACATTACAACAGCATGCAGGTTGAATTAATGGCAACAGGCAACCAATATTGTGGTATTTTAACAGGGCACATGCATAGAAATAAATGCAAATATTTATAAACCAATAGGACATACGTCTCAACAAATGTTTTGAGATTAGACATACCGATTGAGGTGTGGAATTGCATTTTTTATGCACATACAGTAGGGTGGAAAAAGATAGCTCAATTAACAGCTTCTATATCCTTCTTGTTTTCACTACATTCCTATTAACTGCAGTTATATGTCCCTTACATGTATTATCACACTACCCAATGTCCTTATATTGTGCAATTGGATTTTGCTAGATCATTATATACATGAGCTGTATCTTACAAACAAACTGTCCAAGATGCAGATGCTACTGCAACATATTTTGAGAGTTGCTCACACACACACACTACTGCTAAGATGGTACACTGACAGCTCTACTTTCATATAATTATCTAGATATGTTCAGGTGAAAGTATCAGTTATATATTAACAGCTCCCTACATTTCTAGCAGCACGCTGACATTTCTGGGGAACACAATACCAAGCTACTCATGTGCCAGATTAACCTGTACATGATGGCCATGAGCCAACAGTTGAGGGCTGTACATATGCATACAAGCTACTGGCACTCCCTTCGTCCACGTTATATGGGCCTACCCAAGTGTGGGTTGACACTGCTTAATACAACACTACTATTTGTAGAATGCAACAGTACAACATATCAAAGAAAATGACACAGACACACTCCATGAATCATACATTTATTAAAGGATTATTACACCTTTATTTATTGGGTTAAAAGACTTTTTGAAGGCTATCTCATTTATTTTATATAACAGTACATGCAGAATAATTACTAACCTACCTCATGACGCAGCCTTTGCAGCCTATTTTCTTGGGCTTGCAGGTTCATAGCCCGGTCACCTACAGCTGTGAAGTAAATGCAGTGATATTGAGACATACCTATCCATAGTATAGACAAGCATAGCAATTCTTAACTACTTAATACAATGGCTACTTACTCAGTGCTGGGGCATTAGGCATCATACAGGATTCCTGGATCCACCAGTCCAGTTCATCCCCCCTACATCGCGTTAGGTCAGAATAATGGTGCTTGACCTGCTCACCAGTCTGAGCAACACCAGTGGCACTGGTGAGATCATGGGCAAGACTGGCCAGGCCAGTACCAGGCCTCCGTTTTATATTGGGTACCCTGGTACTGGCCCCACAGGAGTCTTTCCTCATGTTTGTGGATGAAGAGCCAAACCATAATTTTTGACTCCTGGATGCCCCAGTGTTGCACTCTAAATCGAGTGCCTTCACCAACACCAGCCATGCTGACTGCAGAAGGAAGCTATAACCAGTTATAGCAAGTATTCCCACTTGTGGAGCTTAAATATGCCTCATTTCCCACACTTATTTGTGATTTGCCAGTTTTGGAAAAACTCAGCTGTAGGCACGCCTGCTTAGCTGATGTTGGCAATGTTTAAAATTCCTTTGATAGATATGTGTCTGTTGAAAGTGCATATTTGTGAAATGCTGTCATGGCTTAGTGGTTAAGTACTGTGATTATAGTGCACAGTATCCTGAGTTCAAGCCCTGTCACTGCTTTTTATTTTCCTGCTGGGCAGACCTGACTGGTTAAGGAACAGTAAAGCAGGTGTGAGCGTGTTTACCTGACTTTGGTCAACTTTGCCTGACTTTGGCCGACTTTGTCCAACGTTGCTCAACATTGTCAGACGTTGCCCGATGTTGCGCTGGTTAGCTCGGTGCGCTGCTATGCGCAATTGGATTTAAATATGCTCAATACTGGTAAAATGTGCTTAGCAGTGCTTTATATTGCTTAAAATAGGGTACTCATGCCTCAGAATGCATAACTGTTTCACCTTCATATATATATAATTTGTCCACTACTACATTTAACATTTCAATGCTTTTTACAAAACTTATACATAAAAAATGTCAGGAAATATTTTTGTATACAGATTTCCCACAGAAAATGGAATATGCAGTAGTGGGACTTGAACCGGGAATGCCTTCTTTTTGTGCAAAGGCTCTAACCACTATGCTATTGCTATGTTGTTTAATTTGCATATATTTTTCTTATTATCCTCTTCTGGTGTCTAAGCTGCTAACTGTAGCTAAGCAATGGGCAAACCTGTGCAAACCCGCACAACTACGGGCAGCTATATCGGAAGAAAAAAAATTTTTATTTTTAATTTTGTAAGTTGTTTAACATATGGGGGAGTGTAGTGTTACATTGTACACATGTGAGCGGACTCGCTCATGTAACTGGAAGTTGTGGCATTTCTTCATTGCAGGGGCATGGATTTTTGGACTGCTCGGCAGTCTGACATGCCCCCTACACTCGTCCATGCTCCGTGTAAGCTTTAGAGTTGAGGCAGCGTGCCCTCATTAATATGCATGGTGCGCTGCCATCATACTCTTACACTGGCACTTCTGTGTAAGACTAATCTAGTCTTACACGGAAGATTAGTAAATCCGGGGGAAAGATTTTACCAAACAAATGTAGCAACGTAAACCATCTAGTACTCTATTTCTGGTTTGCTGTGGTAATGCCAACAGAAATAATTAACATCTAAATGTTTTGAGGTACCAACATACCTTTCAACTTGTTTGGTCAAGAATTGGTACAAAATCAAAATGAATGGGGGGGAGTACAAAATCAGAAACAATTTTTAAATATTACTGTAATTCACTAAAAGTTCGTAGAACAGCAGTGTTTTTCAAAGCACATGAAATATAAAACTCTAATGACTGGCACTAATAACTGACTGTATTCACAAGTGATTTTCCAGAAACTTAAAGTTTATGAGGAGCAGGGCAAAAATTTGAAGCAAAATCAAGGACAGTCTGCAAACCTGTGACCATAAAAAGGTATGGGTGGCGCTCAAAAGGAACACTCTAGTCATAGTAAGTAATTCCAGGATGTGAATACGATCCTGAGGGTGCAGGATTCTAAATGATGCAATTATGATTTTCAGACTGTTATTATAACTGTCTATGAACAAGTCTAGGCAGAAGACTTTAAAAATGTGTAACTTTAATGACTGAAATAAGTAAAACTGCATAGCCTTAAATTCTTATGTGGAGGATTCTACATTTGACATTAACATAATATCCATGTAGTACACAGACATGCATGTTCTGAATAAAGACAACTATGAGACTCTAATCACTGACATTGGCTGACTGTAGTTCTTAGTGATTCATCTAAAATGAAGTCTGGCAGTTGGTGTGGAAGATTAAGGCACCATACTCTTAATGAGTTGTATTCTTCAGTTAAGGATGCAGAGTGTGATTCTTTTTACCTCTGTTTGCCTACTGTGTGACTCTGAACAAGTCACTTAACCAGACAATACTCCTTATGAAAAAAAAATATATACATATATTTTCTGAATGGGCAATTTACTTACCATGTCATGTAATGGAAGCATTTGCCAGAAGGTTGAGCATCTTAGATATGAGGTCTGCATTACAGAAAGACATAAAGCAACACACACATACACACACACACACACGCACACACACGCACACACGCACACACACACACACACACACACACACACACACACACACACACACACACACACACACACACACACACACACACACACACACACACACATACACATACCACACGCACACACGCACACACGCACACACACACACACACACACACACACACACACACACACACACACACACACACACACACACAGATATTCACACACAAAAATACACATAACCAGTTTATGACCAGCCCCTGTGTCTCCTGCCAATAGTGTTTTGAAGAGCACACATCACTATTTCTTACCCATGTCATTTATATGCTGTCCAGTGTCTCCAACTGGTGTTTTGAAGACTGCAATACTCAATCTCTGCCTTATTCAAAAATTAAACAAAACAAAACAAAAAACAGACAGCGCTTAAGCACTTCTAAGATCATTGCTCAGCTGAGTGGGAACAAAACAAGCTTGTGAGACAGCTTAGCAGGGGCACTTGTGCTAAACAGGAGTAACAGGCATTGATTAAAAAAAGTAGAACATTTTATTTTTATTATTTTATGTATTCCAATGGACTGGAGCACTCATGACAGCACATATTTTCCTGGGGGGGGGGGGTCATGCCCTTCTGTGCCTGTGAAGTGCTGTCCTTTTATATTAATATCTGACATGCATATTGTTCTGCAATAAGAAGAGTGAGAGCTGAAGAACAGAGATGCATTCAAATAAAAAAAGTGTTGCTGACATTTATCCAGCTGTTGTAGTGAGCCAAGTACGCATAAAAATATATAGATTTCCCCTCCAATAAATATTTTTTCCCAAATTTCTATGTAACTTAACCTCCTCTGATAAAGGCTTTTGCAATGAAAATAAGTGTCACTGTATTCTTCTTTTGGGGTCATGAAATTTAATTATTCAAATTAATTTTAAATATATGTCCACCTGAAGCAATGAATCATTTTAACTCAGAACATCAGTAACAGTGCATAAAACAATTAAATATGAGACAAAGTCTGAGTAGAGATACTGTAAAATCAGAATTTGGAGAACTATCTGCATTCAAGGTGCTTATCTTAGTTAAAAGTGCTAGTTTTGTTGTAACTTTTTCTGCTTCATGGATTAGTTTAGTTTCACATCATTTAATAGTTATTTTTTTGGAAGTCTGAAAGCAACAAAGTTTACAAAAGGACTACACTTAGAAAGTCTATATATCTGATATGAGACAAAGCTCCAGAAACAAATATGACTGAACAAACATCTGCTTCACCAGAATAAATCCCCTCTGAACAGATTTGATTTTATTATGGCTGAGATATTAAGAATTATGCATAGGCAATTGTACATCATGGAAAGACTTTAGACAACCACTAAGGAAACTGAAGAAATCCTAACTTCTCTATTCAGTGGCAAAACATTTATTCATTTATTCTTTATTGACCAGTTTAGTTCCACTAGTCTAGTAAGCTGCAAAAAGTTTATATATTTATACTTTGTTGACCAGATTATTCCCACTAGGCTAGTGGCCTCTTTTCTGGGGAGACCAAATGTGGTATTTCTACTACTAGGGGTAATTTGGCCTGGGTATCAGAGATCTTCCACTACTGTTTTTGATAGGTGCTGTTGGGTCTTTTGCACTTACCTGAGCTACCACCAACTCAAGCAGATGGGATGATAGTTTAACATTTCATCCAACGGATAAAACACATAAGAATGCAGCACCCACATATCATGGATTCAAACACCTGAAATGAGAATAGAACCCATAAACTTTATAGTTTTCTAGTACCAAGAGCATGCGCATGACCTGTTGCACTACATCCATTATACTACTGCATGCAAAAAAACAAAGAGTGAAAATAAAGTCATAAAACCATAATGTTTAAACAAAGAGAGTAGATTTGGAAGTCAGAAACAGAATACAGGCTATCTGAAACAATGCATGTTGAGAAGGCCAACCAGATTCTTCTGCCACAACATCTCAAGCTGAAAGTGTCCTGACCTATAGTGGTAAGATTTGAAACTTTTGATGTAAAAGAAAAAAATGTATCTGTACTATGGCTATCTGGGAAGGTGCTTGCAAAAAAAAACAGCAATGTGCTCTGTGCAAAGGACTATTGTCCAATCACTAGACAGCGAACAGAAGCTTTCCATCCACTAATGAAGCTGTATAGACAGGATAAATACAGCTTTAAATTCAGCCGAATGTATTTCTCTCTGGAGAAGATGTAATGTTTGTCAGTCTGGAAGAAGCTTGTAGCAGGTTTAAGCAATGTTGTCAGTTTGCCTCAGATGCATAGGTAATGACAGCTTAGATGGTGTAGTGGTGCATTGCTCTGATTATGGTGTACAAGGTCCTGGGTTCAAAAGTTGACACCGCTTCTCAGTCGTTAGAGCCCTTTCTTCTGCTCATGAAAAGAGTGTTTACTCTGTGAAAAAAAAACTGTTTTGAGTCTCAGGGAGACGTGTGTGTGTGTGTGTCTGTGGGGTGAGAATATAAGGTTTGAGTGCCAGAGAGGAGTGTAGCTACCATGCTGATGTTGTTAGCTGGAGATCACAGCAAAGTATGCACCAAATCAACTAGGGTGGGCCTGAAGCAGAAGAAATATGCTTTCTTGGTGGTGGACATGACCTCATTGTGTCCCACCACATGTCCTTAGATGGTGGAACTCCAGATAGGTGCAACTTTATCGAGGTGTCAACATTCCTCCCTCAGGTTAATCAGTACTTAAAAAAGCCTAGAAATGTCACTCGTGGGATTTCAGCTTAATTCACCAGTCTGCAAGGATGACCATTTCTCTCCTGTTAGTTCAACCCTCACAACTGGTGGCCACATGAGAATGAATAGACTAAATGGGTGACCAGGTAGGAGAGTTGATTGTTGATGGAAGGTGAAGGAAAGGCAATAAAAGTAACAGAAACCTTACGTCTATTCTTCTCAAGTGAAGAATTAAGAAGGATTTGTTCATAAACCATTTCTTTGATTACTTCTGATCAAAAGTACAACTTCACTATAGAACAACCACACTCAAAGCCAAGTCCCCTCTTTTACTCTGACAAACCTTGTGTATGTATATATATATATATATATATATATATATATATATATATATATATATATATATATATATATATATATATATATATTCACTTTATAAAGTGGGTAAAGTAGACTTTCTAATACAGTGCACTGTAGTTTCACACAAACAACAATCCCAGTGTCATTACTTCACAATAATATAAATTAAGATCAAGAATAAAATTGAACGGTTGTGATCAGTTATTTACAGCCCAAATTAATGGTTAATATGGAAATCTACATTTATACCCCATTCTAAATTACTATGCGACAATCTTATCACTTTTCTCCAAATCTCTGATGCCAAAAAGTAAAAATGAATCATGATGAGCTTCTTAGTCTCTGTTTCCATCCCTCCAGCCAGTTCAGCACCCATTTACCCATTACTCTAGTATTTACTGAACATTTCTGAAGGCCTACCAGTAACACAATAGATATTACCTACATACACAGAAATGCATGCATACTCATGTGTTGTCAGTTAGCACTTATTCAGATAAGTAAGAATATGACAGTAAGAACCAGTGGCCTTGTAGATTAAGGTCAGAGTGTGAGTATCGTGTTTGCTAGCATAGAGAAACAGGTCCACTAGACAAGCAGAGGTAATGTTATTTCAAGGGGAACAGGTGCAGTAGCAGGAAGCACGAATGACTATAGTACCTGGTAACACATTTCTGTGAACACAAGAATGACAGGGATCAGAAGAATGTGCACTGGAAACGTTACAATGAGATCTTTCAGGCATATCCATGACTGAAGAATTACAAAACTTTTTTTGTGTGTGTGTGTGTGTGTGTGTGTGTGTGTGTGTGTGTGTGTGTGTGTGTGTGTTTGTATTGGGAAGGGAAGGGAAGATAGAAAACACTTGGAGAGCCACAGGATTTCAAACAACAACATAGAAAATACATTTGTATATTTTAGAAGCCAGCGAATAACCAAAAGTGTGGATCTACTAAACCACCAGGAATCAAATCAAGTATGGGATTTTTTAATAAATTCAGGGGAATGATCTTTATGATCACAATGGAAGTCTGTTACTTCATAGAATGAGAGAATGATGCCAGATAGCCAGGTACATCAGAAAGAGAGCACATTATACCCTTATAAAAGCCATGTGGTGCATGTATTGATTAGTAGATAGGGATTTTGCCATTTAATTCACAGATATAAATGACATCTCACGTATATAAAGTTAGTTCAGCAATGTGCAGATCATTGTGGGATTAAGCTGTTGCTTGAGTAGGCAGTGCAGTCTTCTCTGCAGTCATTCTCATACACACATGTACAAACACACACAAACACACACACACGCACACACACACACACACACACACACACACACACACACACACACACACACACACACACACACACACACACTAGTTTCTGCACCTGTCCCTACCCTCCTGTGGTTCCCCTCACCCCTGTGATACTTTAGTGCCATTATGGCACATATGTATTAGGTTCTCATGTCAAGAGTAGTCCTCCAGTCCTGATCCCCATTACACTGTCAGTGCATTATGATGCTTTAAAGAGTCACCGCTGGTGGTCCAGTGGTTCTACCTACGCCACATCAACCTTATGAAGTGTGTGCCATTATTACACTCTTCCCTAGTGTCTAGTGGTCTCCACCTACTCAAATGATCCCTGTACTTCCATTGGTGCCATTGCAGCACTTTAGCATATATTTGGTGGTTCCCCAAATCATAGTTATCATCTGTGCCTTATGGCACTTAATGGAGTAATCTGTAGTGTCTAGTGTATCCCCAACCAGTCCCAATGTTAATGTTACTGCCATCAAGATAATTAAGGCATTCCCTGGTATCTAATGTATCCGTGCACTCCCTGATCCCTGTTATAACACTGGTGCCATCATGGCAATTAAAGCATTCCCTGGTATCTAGTGTATCCTCAAACTCCTTGATCCCTATTGTAACATTGGTGCCATCATGACAATTAAAGCATTCCCTGGTATGTAGTGCATCCATACACTCCCCTATCTCTGTATTAACATTGGTGCCATCATGGCATTTAAAGCATTCCCTGGTATCTAGTGTACCCTTAACCCGCAGTCCCTGTGTCAGTGATGGTGCCTGTACAAACCCACCACTAGTCCCCATAGTAATGTTGGTGCCAGTAAGGCACTTTGAACTTTTCTCCCTGGTGTCCGATGGTTACCCCTACCCCTGATCCAACCACTATGTTTGTACTTGGCAGTTAAAAATCGCCTTTTGCTTTTATTAGCTACTGTAATGTGATGGGGAAGTCTGTGCTATCTACACAGCTGAGCATTTTCATGAAATGCATTGCAATGTAGCTGGCTTCCTTTGGTTGGTTCTGGGAACAGAGTACCTTAGCATTCATCACAGCTGTGGAACCAGCCCCTCAAAGTACTACATATCTTCATGTTGGTGGACTAGGCAGCGCTGTGTAAAGGTTCTTGCTGAATACCAAAAAAGGTATTGCTATGTATAAACAGACCTATACACATTGTGGTAAATTGTGGTACCTTTATGAATTCATCCTAATGAAATTGCACAGTATTTGTAATCAAATAAACTGACTCTCTGTGTTTTCTCAACTTACTCTTCCACTACACATAGTGTTATAGCATCCCCCCCCCTTCAGAACCATATTTACGTCATTGAGGTATACCATAGATTGATTATTTTGTGTTTAATTAGAAGCCCCATCATTTCTTTTGGTTGTCCTCTGTATTTCTATGCTAACTTTTTATTAGACACTATGATTTTGGTCCATTAATAAAGTGTTTCTTGTTCCCATTTTTGCTGAAATGTTATTATACAAGAATTGTCTATATTGTCTTTATTGAAATATTTTTTTATACAAGGTAACATTACAACTTCCCCCTCAGTTTTGTATGCTTTTTCTTTTGTTTCAGTTTGATTTTGCATATTTGTTTTTTCCTGTTCACGTTTCTTAGCTTGCATCAGCTTAAATTATTTTACCCAGAGTCCACATTGTTTTTTGAAGTTTATTTTGTCAGTCTTGGCATCCTCAATTTCCCCATTATGCACTCATCGGTAATCACTGACCCACTCTTCCATTTCATTTTGTAATGCATCATTGTAAATTAAAATGGGGGTTGAGCCTCTATTGTCAGAAATTGCTCTGACTAATGCCTGATTTTATAACTGGGGTCAGTTTAATATGGTGTGATAGTTTGAATTAGATATTCCTGTATCCAGTATAATTGTGGTGCATTGACTTACCATGTATCGTTTATACTAGCAACCTGCCCTCTTCCTATAAATGTGTAATCATTTGTTTACATATAGTGTGTTCACCAAGTATCGACCATGTCAAATTCTTGGATAAAATGTTTTATTTCTTCTTGAACTTTAGGTAGTGTATTAATCCCTGGCTGAGTCCTTTCCATCCACAGAACTAGGGCTAAATTGAAGTATTGCCTCACCAGTAACAATCCTTGAAAAGTCATTATAGATCACAGTACATTCACGCATTCCCTAACTGGGATCGCATCATCTTCATTTCAGCCATAAAAATTAACAAGAAGTATTTTCATAAGCTGTGTTCAGATTAATAATATGATCCATCTTCCTGCATTGTCTTTCTATACTATTTGTACTATTTGATCTAATACTTTCAGTAACAAAATGGCTACTCTCTTTTTGTTATGCTAGCACATGAGGCACACCAAGGTCCTGATCATTGCAAGAGAATGCTCCCTGTCTGTTTCTGTTTTACTTTGATTTCTTGTAAAAGTGCAAAATTACACTTGTTAATTAAAATACTATTAAGAGTAGCTTTACTGTGCCATGGATTTGACATACCTTTTTTATTCCAGCTTACACCTTTAATTCCCATATCCCTTGGTACAGAAGTTGCACCATAGTTGGTCTCCACATGTTTTGGTTAGAGGAATCAATATTTATTACACTAACATGCACATCATTAAATTCTGCCTCCCCACTGGTACAAGGTACTGATAAAGTATGATTTTAATGAACTAAACACAATGAAAAGTTTATATTTCTATTCCCTTTAATATAATAATGCCCTAGTCCAAGGTTTCACTCATGGACAAAGCATTATTCTGTATTAATATAGAGTAGTCCTTCATACTCTTATTAACAGATTTCAGTTGGGCTAAATAACATATGCAGATTAGAAGTAACTATTAGTCGTATACTGGTGGCATACATATTGTGTAATGTATGACAGTGAATATGATACTAAAATTTTATGTAACTGATTACCTAAAATGTTACCAGATGTACTATGTAAGTCAATATCTTCTGTATCTATATCTCCTCAGGATCCTTTGACAGTTGTAAACTCTTCAATTTGAGTCTCCAGTGTGGAGAATGAGAGGTCATCTGTATTATCATCTTGGTTGTTAATTTCATGTTTGTAAAGGAGCTAAATCCCTTGTTGGAAGGGTTCTTTGATGAAAAGAATGCTGTATGTGATGGCTGCATGTGATGGCTGCGACTTTATCTGTGCTTTTCCTAAACCATGCTTTTCCTTTCTTAAAGTATGTGATTTGTTAGGTAATTTGAAAGGTGATCCACTCAAGGAGTGATCTTGCTTCTTAGTTGAGTTGTTTGCAGACATTATATTTTTAATAATGTCTGTATACAGTTTATTAGCGGGTTTGGACAGAAAAGTTTTCTCTTTCAAGGCATTATAAAACAGCATTTCTGTATTTCCTTCAGATTTGTATAAACTCACTGGGTGTCTTAACTGCACCTGATATTCTGGTTCACAACAATACCTTAGGTACACTCCCAGTGCCTTCCTTTTATGGTACAGGGAAGTGCTATAATCCTGGGCTGCTCTCACTATATATTCTGCCAGTTTAAAGTTCTATACTAACTCACAGGCTTTCTGCATCCTCACCTCCCAATCAGTGTAATCTATGTACTTTATTATGACTTATGTTGGTGACCTTGGAAACGGATAGAATTCTGTGAGCTCATTCAATCATAGATAGAGTTTTGACTACTAATATTTTTGTTAGTTTCTGTCTAATGAACATCACCGGTGCTGTTCCTTCCACTGATTCTGGCAGTCCAATAAACCTAAAATTGTTGCATCTAGATGGGTTCTATAAATCCTCCGGATTATTTATTAGTCTTAGAGAATGGCTGTGTTGTTCCTGAATTTTGTTAGAATTTGTCCCAATGGTCACTTATTGCTCTCTTCATTGTTGATGATGCATTTGTAGAGTTTCTTGTATTGTTTTGCAACTGAGCTTCATGTATTGCATTTATAGTTTTTGCATGTCATATCACCACAGCAGCTACTCTCATAATATAAGAGAATGTTTCTGTTGAGGCCAACAAGGTTCTGAGTTTCTCCTGCAGTGTGAGTTGTTTGAATACCATCTCACTTTCACCCAGTTGATTCATCATTTAACTTTTGGGCTTTATGGCAATGCAATGATTTAGCTTTCTATCTCCAACTTACAACTTTCCTTTCCATTGCTTCATATCTTGTTGTATCAGGACTAAGTACTTTTAGCACATGTTGAGGATCATTTACGTGTTATATTCTTCTTCACTTAGCTGTGGGTGAGAGCATTGCTCTTTTGTGTATATTGCTTCATGACTATATCTGTGTGAACTGCATTTAACACTCCATTTTGCACAGAAAATAACCAAAAAGTCATTTATTGAGATGTGTGCAAAAATATTTGAAACAGATTGATGATCACTCTCATACATAATTAGTATTAAGATCACGACTCCCATAAATGACAGGGATTCTGTTTTTATTTTACGTAGTTGTTGATCAGGTAAACTCAAATTGTCCTTTTTCCGTGGTGACTTGCAACAGCAAAAGAAGATAGAAGGAATCCAACCATGTACTGTTGGCTCAGGGAACAGCTTAGTAACAGTTCAGAGCTTTAATCCTCTGCCATAAATGGCAGATATGTACTTCCAAATCGAAGAGGGAAGTGGCAGTAGCAGAAAATGGGTGGCTGAATGCAGCATAATCGTGTTATTATTTTCTTCTTCTTCGCACATAATTTGGACTGTACACTGTTTTTTCTTTGTAGGAATTATGGTGCAATACCGTTTCACAGAAAGTGCAGATATTAGCATGCTTATACAGACCTCCAGAAGCAACAATGTGCAACAGAGGTGAATTCAGTTTTTACAAGAAAGCATCATCATTTTTTTTTTTTGAACCAATGCCATACATTATCAAATCTACGGGAAACACAGGGATTACAACATGAACCTTTTTCATTTTTGTCATGTAGCCATAGTGCATTGAGTATAACTCAGATGTTACCAGAAAATACTCAAGAAGAACAGCTTTGAATGGAAGATATAGGATGGTTTTAATAGATGCATAAAGGATTAAGTGAATCATGCCACTGTGCCTGTATTCAAATGAGTAAAGTGCAAACAAGTGGCCCCAATTCTAGAAGTTCTCAACCTTGAGAGGGAATATCCAGTATATTTTTTTATTCATCTAAATCAGAATAAAGTGTATTGAACTGCTTTCAGTTATATGCATAAAAATCTATATGTATGTAAATTCTCAAATTCTGTTGTATATCCTCGGAATACAGTAGTAAGCCTATATCTGCACAGATCACTTTAAACTTTTTGTGAGATTTTGTACTTGATTAAGTTCAGTACCACTGGCCAGCAGTTTACTAAAACGTTTAAAGTTTTTTTTCACTGTGAGATTATCTTTATATAGACATCATGCTATGACTATAACAAGACAGTTAAAGGGGGAAACTAGGACAGTCAAAAACAGAGCAGAGAGCAGACAAGGAAAAAACAAAAGGTGCATTTTAAGAGATTGTGCAGGAGGAGACTGGAGAACAGAGGTACTATTTCTGAGAGGATGGACATGTTTCCAAATATTTTTCATAAGAGAACTGGGGAAGGAATAAGAGAAGAAATGTGCAGAGCAGAAGGGTAGAGAAGAAATAAGGATTTTTTAATTACAAAACATAAAAGACAAGGTAGGCAGGAAGACTACTGTGTGATCACAGTCAAGGGGCGTCAACGTATGCAGATGGCTGACAAAGATAAAGGGGAAGGGGACGCTTTCCATGTGATTGATACAGTCTTAGTCTAGCCAATCTCAAATATTTCCCTGCCTTGATAAACTTGAACATGATGAGGTGATTGAAGCCATCCAGTGGCTTGAAAGCCAGAGTTGACTAGGTCAATGAGTCTTGTACCCACTGTAGGAGAGATTTGAAATGGCCTCAGTGCTTCTCCACTCTCCTCCCAAACACAGCTTCTACCAGGTCTCAAAGCCTATGTTCCTGGCTTGCTATACTATAGCATACAGATGTACCCAAAGCTGTGAAGCCAGCATCCCACCATGTGAAACAGACCCCAAATGGGCAGGTGAAGAAGGTGAACATTCCTACACCTGTGGGACTTGTTCCGATACTTCAGGCATTTCTTGAATTTCAGAAAACAGAACTTAAAAGGGAAGGAAATAAAAAGAAAAAAAAGTACTTTGAAGAAAGTGAGAGAGAGACAGAGAGAGACAGAGAGATGGAGACAACGAAAGTAGTCATAAGTGTTAACTTGCAAAGCCTTTATATCAATGAAACAAACATGAGAGATGTCACATTTTTACATAGGAATATAAAACTGTCAGGAAAGGATTATATTTTACAATTAATATGTAAAAAAGCAAGTGATGACAAGTAATAGTTAGGGTTCAGGTCTGTTTTCATTTCATAATTATTTCTCTTGTATAACTGTACTGCAGTCTAAAACACATATATTTACTGATAACTATATTAATTTCTGTAATGAATGCAATAAACCTTCTGCAACTAAATAGTATAAAAGTGATAAATACTGACAGGCACTGCCTCAAGATGAAGTCTGTTTTCACTTTAAAATGATTAATTTGTGTTGCTCTCCATTTCCTTTCACATGACTCGTTTAGTGTAATAAAATCCTGTAAACCACAATTAATTCATTTATTGACCACTTACTAAAGTTGTATATGTGAGATCCTGAAAGGCTGAAATATTTTTTATGTAATTATTCAGTCTCATTTTATATATTTAGGGATGGCAGATTTTATTACAACCTGCCTCTTGATCCTACTATGGATTTTAAAAGAAAGACAAACGGATTTCTTCTGAATACTAAGTTGAATGGTGATATATCAGAATCCCTATTTAAACAGCTTCTTGTGAGTAACCCTATACCTCAATGGTTTTATATTTTGCCCAAAATACAAAAAACTATCTTGACCCCCCCCCCCCCCCCCAGAGAGGCCTATTGTCTCAGGCAGGGGATCTTTAACAGAACCCTTGTCTGTGTATTTGGAACATGAATTGAAACCATTACTTTGTTTGGTCAGGGCTAGTTTGAAAGACTCTAACAACTTTTTGTGCTTAATGAATGATTTGCAAATACATCCTGCCTCCTTTCTCTGTACCCTTGATGAACAAGCACTATATTTGAATATACCACATAGTGGGGGCATTCAGGCATTAAAATACTGGCTAAAGGTATATGGTAAACATCAACCTAGACAGACTGATTTTTTATTAACTTTGGTGCAGTTGGTCTTGGAGCAGAATGTCTTTTATTTTTGTGGCGTGTGCTACTTGCAAATGATGGGAACAGTGATGGGTACAACGTTTGCACCTATATATGTGGACCTCTTTATGGGGTACGTAGAGAGGTGATTTTTGTCCTTTTAAGAAAGAACTTACCATGTGGTGCCATTATTTGGATGACTGTTGGGAGATTTGATCTGGAACCATCCAAGATGGTTTGAGTTTGTGAAATATTTGAACTCAAATGAATTTGGTTTAACATTTACTGATAGAATTGAGTCTGACAGCATTGGTTTTTTTGGATATGACTGTGACTAAGAACCCAGATGGTACTATGAAGATGAATCTCTATAAGAAACCCTTTACTAAGAATGCCATTCTACAGGTGGATCGTTGTCACCCTAGACATGTTGCATCCAATATACTGAAGGTTCAGTTTTAGAGGCTTAGGCGCATTTGCAGTGAGGACACTTGCTACAAAAAGGAACTTGATAAAATGGGTGACAGATTTGTGAGGCGGTGTTATTCAAGCACAAATATCAAGAGAGATAAAGCTATTGCATCCAATTGTATTAGGCATGATTTCCTGTTAAGTGGGAATCTAGATGTAACACACATGAAAGAAAGGTCACCTGTTAACTCAAAAATCAGATTTGTTACAAATTTTGGTACCAATACATTTAGAATCAGGGAAGTGATTTATAAACACTGGGACATACTAAAGTCTGATTCATTTTTTGATGCCTGGAGAGTAATGCTCTTACAGTTATAGATGGGGCCAAAATTTAGGTGAGTCTTTATCTTGGAACAAGCAGATTGATTGGTTGGATGATAATGCCTCAAGGGATTTACCTAGGGGTAGTAACCCCTGTGATAATTGTGTCTACTGAAAGGTTATGTCACAGACAAAATCCTTTACATCTGTTAATACTCTTAAGGTCTTTGATATTAAATATCTTATTACTTGCCGTATGGACTGGGTGACTTATATGACAGTATGTCAATGTGGTGCTTTTTATATCAGACAAACTTCGAGAAACCTAAAGAGTAGGATTGCATTACATCTGAGTGATATTAATTGTAAACTATGGTCCTACACTGGTCCCACACTGGAGAGAGACAAGTAATTTGGTTTGCATTGATTTATTTTTTCTCACAAAGGTATGTCACCTAATGCTAACAAGACCAAAACACTTACAGACTTAGCTCCTTCTAACATAAAAGAAAGCCAGGACTTCAGTTGGCATGGCAAATTATAGTACATCTCATAAACCACTTCAACATAAGGATTGCTCCAGTGAATGAACAAATGAAGAAAGACTATGATTTTAAATGGATTGATAAGTCATCCAATATCTTTAGATGACATGAAAAAATAATCTTCTTTTAAAAATTTTGATAACTTATTTTAATTCGCATTCTGATAAAATTATGTAAGTCAAAGCAAGTGCAGTAGGACTAGATACAGTACCAAATCAAAATTAAGGAATGCCCAGACAAGATCATGTATCTAAACAGATTACTCACGGATTATGGGAAACAGTAGTCCGAGATTTAAGAAGTGCAGTTTGTGATAGTGCACTATTCATGTTTGCCAAACATTACTTAAAGTACTATTTGTCTGTGCTCTGCTACATTGTCTACCTAGTTCAACCATCAAACAATCCTGATTGTTTTAATTTATGTCGCTTTCTCACAAAGTGTACCAAGCACACATAAGTCTGACAACTGCTGCTGAAAAGTTAACATCATCACACTATCAGAGAAACAGTTGAATTTCAACCCCAGTTGCAAACTTTCAAAAGAACAGAAAAATCACGGAAATTGCACAAGCAGTAACCACCTCACTCCAAGGCACTTAGGATAGCAGATTCAGAAATAAAATGCCTTTAATATCCAACAACCCGATAAGAACAGTAATTCACTGTAATTCAGTTTAGTGTGCTTTCACCCAGTAGAATACCAGGCTTTTTCTGAAGAAGCCTGGTATTCTACTGGATGAAAGCACTCTAAACTGAATTGTATTACAGTGAACTACTGTTCTTATCGGGTTGTTGGATATTAAAGCCATTTTATTTCTGAAACATTCAAAAGAAACAATACCTTCATTTAAAATTCAGACAGAGAAAATGAACAAACCATGGAATAAAATAAAAATGGAAATGAAGCATGCAAACTAGTGCCACACAATATCTTTATTAAACGCTTTTGTCCAAAGTATAAAGGTCTTCTTCAGAACAAAAACTAACTCAACAATAAAACATATATATACTCACACTCATACATAATTGAATTCACAACCCCTCCCTTCAATTAGGTAACACCACAAGAACCATTAGACTCAAACTCTCTATATTAATACATATAATAGTAGGAAGTTGCTCAACACATATTTTTAAATAAAAACTTAGATTTTAAAATCATAGATTTTTTTAAAAACTAAAAACATATATACATCCATATATATTTTTAGTATTGTTTAACATTTTTATATACCCTAACACAATATACACAAAAGAAACAGAACTTCAAGACATAATATATGCAGCCCTCAATCTTAGAACACCTATACTTAAAATCCGTGTAAGGCAATTTCCAAGACTCAAACTAAACTTAATTGTTTTCCCTCACCTATGCATCAATGTGTTCTATATCGCAGTATTGAATCTGCTGGAGGAACACCCCCACCACCACCCACAAACCTTTTACTGCTGAAGCTAAAGATATATTAACACTTTAGCATATTTTACTTTACAGTGCAAAACATCCCCAGAAAGACAATAAAAGCTCATTACCAAAAAATTAAATGCTGTGACTCATGTCAAGTATTTATAGAGTTCAAAGACCTTGTATTTTTATCCATAAACATTGAACCTCATTGATTAATTGTTTTTGGTGGTAAACCATATGTGGGAGAGAGTAACTGCATTCCACTGAAGTACCCGATTGGTCTTCCCCTTATTTCAGTTCTTTCTCCAGCTACTAAAATATTATTTCAACCCAAAGTCACTGCAATACTGCTTTTGCAATAACTTAGGTGTATGTTAACAACAATTTATCAGCTTGTCTTACTGTCTTTAAAATTATCAGGCTTGTGTCTTTCCACCTGTTTTGCTGCAGTTTTACAGATACCTTTCCTGGTACTTACTCCACTGTTGGCCAACTTAGCCCATTCAGCCCTCTTGTTTACTGTGCTCCCCTACCTTACCCCAATTCCCACCCACACTCACTAAATGTGTACTTATGATTCACTTACTCCACCTCCTCTACTCACCTCCTATCCTATATCTAACTTTATATCCAATCACAAACTGTTCTCTTTATACCATCTCCGCCAGTTCTGTTCTACATTCCTTCACAAATCTGACTCTGCTCCCTCCCCATCAAAACCTACCTATTCTCCATGCTATTATCATTGCCCATTACCTCACCTAACCATAGTGCAAGATTTCTACAGCACTTACCATGCTGTTTCCTTCCTGTATCGCATTATTCATCCTCATCCTCTCATTCCTAACATCACCACTAGTACTAGTAATAAATAAGCACATCTCAACCATTACTTTATCCTCAACTATCAACCATCTTCCCACTAGCTTCTGAAAAATCTTTTCAAGCTTATTTCCCATAACGCTATTCTACTATCGTAACTGCAAAATAGTAAAAATTGTCAGTCCCACTGTTAAGGTAATGCTTCTACACATCCATGTTAAAAATGCCATAATAAACAAAACTTCTTTCTCCACTATACATCAGTGTGGTGATGTCCACCCCAACCCAGGCCCCAATCAAACCCCAAACCATAAAATAAACCCTAAAAGTTTAAAAATAATCACTCTAAATATTAAAAGCATATGCAGCAAAATCACAGATTTTCATGAGCGGATGAACAAACAAAACCCAGACATTCTAGCCACATAGGATACATGGCTAAAGCCTGAAATAAAAGATACTGAAATACTACTTCCTATTTATATTATCAGGCTCCATAGAAAACATACAAAGCAGGTGGACTAGCTATAAAATTTCTAAATATGCTCACAGTAACTTCCTATACAGGCACAATCCCAGAAATTCTTATTTATTTCCTAAAACTTAATAGAGCCAAGTCGATATGCATTATCATGCTATATATCCCCACAGGACAGAACATTCCAATACTTAAAAGATACGATCCCGGATAACACATACAATCACAAATGAAATTATCCTCCTGTGTGATGTAAACATTGACTGGCAGTCTTTATCCACAAATTCAGTGATCGACAGGAAGACTCTGTTTGAATTCACTCAACTTGTTAATACACCAACAAGACATGGCAAAAGTAACTTCCAACAATCTATCCTGGATTGGATTCTGGTTACCAACCAACCTAATTTTACCTCTTCAGGTACCTTCCCTTATACACTAAGTGATCATCTGCCAGATTATACCCACAGAAGTATTATGCAACTAACAAAGGAACATAAACTCAAAACTACCTGTAATCTCTCCACATTCTCTAAGGAGTCTTTCATTGAATTTCTGAAGGCAGATAACGTGTCCATCCTTCTTACATGATGCAGTTGAATACTTCAGTACAGCATTTCTAACTATGCTTGCTACCTTAGCCACACAGCATACAAAAAGAATTAAAAACAGCCATACCCCATGACTCACCAAACAATGCAAACTTCTTATGAAAGACAGAGACAAAGCATGGATTAACTGGCATAAAAATGACAAAAACTGACAACTATTCAGAAAGCTATGAATCCAAGTCAAGAAATAAATTAATAGAGATAAAAAGTCTTATTATGTTCAACTACAAGATAGCCATAAAAACAACTCTAAAAAATTCTGGTCCTCCATCTCCTCTCTTATCAACCCAGGTACAAAAAAGGATCACAGCCTATACCCAGGCATTAGCCTCCTCAAACAGCTACCTATTTCAGTATATACTTCATAGAATGCATAGCCAACTTAACCTCAAACTCACCTGACTCACCCCCTTCCACACAGCCAACTTCCCCTACCATAGACACTACCACATTTCTTTCACAAAAATCACCTATCTGCAACCTCTCCAATAAACCTGCAGACAGTTCCACCCACTTTACCTTTCAACCAGTTTCCATAACTCTCATAAAAAAGCTATTATTTAAACTAAAAGCTTGTTGCTCCTCAGCCGACAACTTTCCCTTAGAATATTTAAATCTAGCTACTGATGCAATAGCATATCCAATCACCATTCTTATTAATAGATCAATAACAGAATCCTGCCTCTCTGTATTGTAGAGAATGGTGCACATTACCCTATATATAAATGGGGTAAATACACTGACATTAAAAATTTCCATCCGATAGCCATCCTGTCTTCCCTCTCCAAAATCCTTGAAAGATGTATTCATCAACAATTTCTTCACTATCTCTTACAAAATAAGCTAATTGCCAATCCACAGAATGGAACTTGGCCAGACCACACCACCTCTACTGCATTACTATCATTACAGACACTGTCAATAAAGCTTGCAACTGTAATGAACTTGTATCTGCAGTATTTCTAGATCTATCAAAAGCCTTTGACATGGTTTCTCACAGTAAACTCCTCAATCACTTTTCTTCCCTGGGTCTAGCATCTTCATCTATTCAATGGCTTTCTAGCTACCTTGCCAACAGGCAACAAGCTGAAAAGTTGCAAGGATCCATCTCTGCATATGTTTGTACTTTCACAGGAGTCCCACAAGGATCCATCCTTGGTCTTCCACTTTTCAATATTTTTATCAATACACTGCATTCTTCTTCTTGTGAAGGCACCTTGATTCAAGATGCAAATGACTTTACCATCATCTTCTCTTTGAATACCTTACCTTACCTAACATCCAAGGAATCACTCAACAAGCCGTCATCTCCATTGAAACTTAGCGTACAACAACACAGCTCATACTTAACCCCCCAACAAACAAATTCCTCCTCCTTACACTCCTAACAAAGCATCTTTCCATGTCTTTTCAGCTAATGGCACTGAAATCGAGTTAGTCCACTATACCAAACTATTAGGAGTCATAATAGATTATAGTCTTAAATTTGACTTTCACATCCAAAGCATTATCTTACTTACCCCCTTACTTCGTGCTCTCCAACTATTCCCCCATCTCTCTCAATATTCCCACTGTGCACACTCCTACCTCAGCCTACTAATCTCTACCACCTCATCTCACATTTATTTCTACACATCTCTCATTTTACATCATGCTCCATCTCCCCACTTGTTTTCTCACTTCAACCTTCCTCATATCCCTCCTTTGCCCCCTTCTATACCTTATTATTATCCCTGGCTCCTTACACTCTTTACCACTACATATAATTTCTTCATCTCAAACAATTGCCCCTCATTCCTTCTCCTCCAAATCCCATGAACTATACCCTCTAAATACAACTCTCTTCTATAAATTTAAGATCCCTCCAGAACCTCTCTCTACTAACCCAGTTCATTTAACTGGCAATAGTAGACCTTTCCTTAACTACTCTCCTAACTTACCCTCCCCATTGAACCTAATCATCCATCTTTTACATCTAGTCTCTCTCTCTCTCTCTCGCTATATATATATATATATATATATATATATATATATATATATATATATATATATATATATATATATATATATATATATACATATATATATATTTCTGATGACATCCATCCCAATCCTGGTCCCACTGTCTCCACCAACATTTGCTCCTCTACATAACTACAATCATCCTCTCCCAAAATCATCCACTCATCTACAATCAATACCCAAAGTATTTTGTAATAAAATACCCAACTTACATGCCTGGCTGTCACATAACCATCCTGACATAGTAACTGTCTCAGAAACCTGGCTCAAACCTCATATCAAAGATACTGAAATTCTTGTCTCTGTCTACCAAATGATATCGAATGGCAGACATAATAGGAAAGGAGGAGAGATAGCCATAATTTACTCCTTTTCTCTAACAGTGACTCTATGCACTAACTCCATTTTTAAATTCTCTCCTGCTGAACCATCCATAGCCATTCTAAAAATCAACAAACATAAATCTTTATTTACAGCTGCCATCTACATTCCCACTGGTGATAATATCCCCATCCTTGAAGACATTCTCTCATGGTTCTCTTCCAACATCAAAAAGGAAACATTCATTCTTGGCAATGTAAACATCAACTGGGCCACCATCTCCTCACAATCTCCAAGCCAAACAATTAATCTCTTTAACTTCTCCCAGCTAATAAACTACCCTACCAGACCAGTAAAGACAGCTCCTCTGGCACTACATTAGAATGGATCTTAGTAACTCATCCCAACCTAACATTAAACAGTTGAATTATACCTGATCCCCTTAGCCACCACCTACCAGCCTATGCCTTCCAGTGTGCTTCTTCTGTACAAATGCAACATCAATACATTCAAACTCATGATCACACCAACTTCAATCCACAGACATTCTCTGACTGTCTGAAAAAAATGAAATGCGCCCCCTTGAAGACACTGCCTCTGGACAGTGCAACTAATTACTTCAACAAAACCTTCCTAGACTTACTAAACAGCCTAACCCTTCTTAGAACAAAAAGAATTAAACCCCAAACCATTCCCTGGCTAGCTAATGAAACCAGAAAACTAATGCACCTCAGAGACAAATGTTGAAAGCAATACCAAAAAATAAGTTAACAAAGCCTCTAATCAAATTCAAACAACTCTGAAACTCAGTGAAGAAACTAATAACTAAAGACCGTAAGACTTATTACTCCAAACTCCAATCAGAACATAACTCTAACTCCTAAAAGTTCTGCAATTGCATTTCCTCCTTCTAAACCCTGGTAGAAAAGACAATCCATGTCCTAACCCAAACTCCCCAGATCATGAAATTGCATCTAATTTCAGCAATTGTTTTCTTGACTGCATAGCCACACTAACCACAAACTTTCCCACCTTCTCTCCTTCTCTTAGTCCCCCATCCACTGCTTTTCCCTCTAATGTTCCACCTGTAAGTCTTAAACCTATCTCCACCACCAGCATAAAAAAAACTCCTCCTTAAACTAAAGCCTTGCTCCTACTGTCCTGATAATCTGCCTCCATCCTTCCTTAAGATGGCTGCAGACAGCATTTCCCTCCCCATTTCGATTCTTATCAACAGGTCCATCCAAAAAGCCTATGTCCCCTTCACTCTGGAAGAAAGATTTTGTCACCCCTCTCCACAAAGGCGGCAATAACACAGTCACTACTAACTTCTGCCCTATAGCGCTTCTCTCACCTCTTTCTTAAATCCTAGAAAAATGCATTCATCATCAACTCTTGCCATACCTAACACACAATCATCTTCGTACCCCAACACAACATGATTTCAGGCCTGGCCACAGTGCTACCACTGCTCTTCTGTCCTTCCTTGACACTATTAATCATACTTCTGACTCTGGGAAAATCGTATCCACCCTTTACTTAGATCTCTCCAAAGCCTTTGACACTGTCTCATATCCTCTACTCTTATCTCAACTTTCCTCCCTCCGTTTCTCTCCATCATCCATAGCCTGGTTTACAAGCTATCTCTCGAATAGATAACATGCTGTTAAATGTAAAAATTCCACTTCATCCTTTCTCAACAATCCCTCCGGCATCCCCCAAAGCTCTATTCTCGGACCCTTACTTTTCAATATTTTCATTAACAACTTTCACAAATCCATAGATAATGCTACACTGATAAAGTATGCTGATGATTTCACAATCATCTGTACAGCAAACTCTCCCTCCAAACTCCTTCAAAAAAACCCAAACAGCCATCTCCAATACCAAAACATGGAAGATAAACAACCATCTTGCTCTCCATGCTAACAAAACAAAAATCATGATATTCTTTCCTTCGAGAAATTTCACCATAGACAGCAGCTCCTTTAAAATAAAAACCCACAATAATACAATAATTGATATTGTACCTCACACAAAACTACTTGGTGTCACCACCGATGAACATTTAAAATTTGATATCCACATCCAAAATAATATCAACCCCCCCCCCACCAAATACTAGTTTTGCTGTATGGACAAAACTAGTATCTAACCACTTCTACCAGACATACTCTAGCCTCCTCCTATCTGCTCTTCTCTCTTATGTATGGTACCTATCTACTTACCCATCTCCACCTTAGCCTAAAAAACAAACTGGAAGCCTGCTATAACAAAGTCTATAAATCTTCTACAGGGTTCAAATACTCAAACCATCACTGCCATTCCAACCACTCCCTAAACTGGCTTGAGCTTCATAATTACCTGAAATTTATACAACTCACTACTGCTCACAGACTCATATAACAAAACCCTCCATCTGCCGATCTCTTTCATCTATTTTAACCCCTTACCTCCCCAGTCATACTCTTAGATCTGAAAATCAAAACCTCCTTAAAATCTATAAACCCCTTCACTCCCCTGGCCATTTACTTCTAATGCACTCCTTAGCTAAACTATGGAATTCTCCCTCCTCCTCCCTCAGCTGTACTCACAACCAATCTAATTTGAAATATCTCCTCCATTCTTACCTTACCTCAAACTGGGACTGTTCCTGCTCCCTTCCCACCTATATTACACTGTCATCTCTTTCAAACCTCCTTTCAATCTCATCTAGTACCACCCAGATTATTGTTAGAACAAACACTAAACTTGCATTAACACTTTATAACTTATACTTTTAATTATATTATCTGTATTACTTTTGACTTTATCTACATTTTAACATTTGTGTTTTTTTTTAAAATATGATCTCTGATTTTATAATTGTATTTTAAATTGTATATGTATGCTTTCGTATACTGTATACTGTATATTGTATAATCCATACTTTACTTATGTTATATTCTTTTAATTGCTTTTGGAACTTTTCTCTTGGGGCCTCCACTGAAAATGGCCTCTGCTTAGCCCAGTGGACTTCCACAGACATCAAACTGGAAATACATAAATAAATAATAAATTGTCAAGAAAACCCATCAGAAACTATGCAAGCTATACAAAAATAATCATTTTCTGAGCACACCCACAAAAATTATTCTAGCCAAAACCCACCTTCAGCCCTCCCTGTTCTATGGAGCACCAATTCTAACCAATTTACAATCATCCATAAAAAACAAGCTCGAAAGCTACTACAACAAAATTGGCAAGTTTTCACTAATTTATCCTCCTATTCCTACCACTGCAAAGCTCCACATACCCTTAACTGGCAGGAACTCCCCACAACCTCTCATACATTCAACTTATAACATTACATAGAATCATACACAAACCATTAGCCTGCTCTGCCCAGTTCTTACCCCTTTAATCCATATGTATTTTCCAAAAAGTATTTTTAGATCAAAAGACAAACAACTTCCCACTATAAATAAAATTGAATAAATCCCTTAGACAAAGTCTATATTCATACTCAGTAGCAAAAAATGGACAAAAAAATTAAACTCCTTATCTGTAACGGGTCTATATTATAAGATCGGTTTGAAAACATCGGACAACATATGGTCGATGTCTTCAAACATCGACCTTATAAAAAGACACACACAAAAAAAAAGAAAAAAGTACCCTAATGGGTTTAAGCAGGGTGCAAGCTGCTCTGCACCCCCCACACCCCCCACTACTTAAATATACCAACTCCGAGACCACACTACATTGCAGTAAATGCAAATCTCCCCTTACGGAGATTTCCGTTTACACGCTCGAGATTCTGAGCATTCGATATTCTTGTGTCAACAACATCAGATTTGACATTGTCGGCTTTCAAGAATATAATATAGACCCCCTGTAACCACCAGAACCATTTCTAACCTACGAAACTTTAAATTCTCCTTAAACGAATACCTTAGAAAGTCTTGGACCTGCTCCTGTGCCAATCGTGGCTGAACTTACTCACTGTACCTCACTCACCCCCTTTAACCTACACTCACAATATTCTGCAGCCTTCTTCTTGTTGTTTTCCCCACTACCTAACTACTCCTTTTTGTTTTCCCCACTACCTAACCTTATTTAATTAATCTCTGCAGACCTTTCCTCTACCTCTTTCCTCCGTACTCACCTAAGCTTCCAGAAGACACTCTGCCCTGCACACTTCTTGTAATCTCCTTCTCTCCATCCTTCTTCCTTCAATAACCATAATATGAACACCTCTCTCATACTAAGACACCACTTAATTTCAACTCACTGTCTCTAATCATGTAATCTCTGATATCTCTTCAAATATCTTTTTAGTTTGTAAAGCTTTTTAGCTAGTTTCACTGTGTGAAAGGTATTAAGGGGAAATTTTCCCTACTTGTTAAGCACCTAATTGTTTGTTCTGATTTCCTGCCAAGGAATGTATCATATAACTGATTTGTTTGCAGTTAAAAAAGCATTCTGTAGAGTTTCCTTGCTCCTTTATCTGTTTAAAATTTCAGTTTGTGTCTCACTGCTGTTCTTCTGCTGTGATAAACTTTTCTGTAGTGTTTACTCTATAAAAGAGTGTAGGCTAGTAGCTTTAGTATTGTCCCAGCTCAGATTTGTTGTCTCTGGGCCTGATTGCTTTTACAGTGATTGTTCTGAGCACATGACCAGGCCATCTTGAATTAGCAGAAGCCTTTCTTTACCTTCGTGGCAGGATTGTGTTGATTGGCTGCTGGCTGGTGGAGGTTGGATGGTCTAGGGTTTGGAGTAGGCACTCATTGGTTCTTTTGAGCTTTTCTTAAAAAAGTTGTTTAAGGTTGTATCTTCTGGTATTTAAGCCCTAACTTTGAGAGGATTTCTGTCTATACACACTGGGCCGAGTGGAGGAGGGGCATTGACTACAACTCTGATCTGAGATATATAACAATAAGTATCCTGTTTTTTTTGTTTTGCTTATTATTACTAGTTATTGCTTCTAGCAATTTATATATAGCACTTTTTATTGCCTGCTGCATACTTTTTACTGTATTTTATTGCATGATTAAACTAAAATTGTCTGCTTTACAGGGCCTGATAAATAGGTTTTTACTGTTGCACTGTTTGTAAAGCTTTTTAGCTAGTTTCACTGTATGAAAGGTATTAAGGGGAAAACTGTCCCTACTTGTTAAGCACCTATTTATTTGTTCTGATTTCCTTCCAAGGAGTGTATCATATAACTGATTTGTTTGCAGTTAAAAGCATTCTGTAGAGTCTCCTTGTTCATTTATCTGTTTAAAACTTTCATTGTGTGGCTCACTGCTGTTCTTCTGCTGTGATAAACATTTCTGTAATGTTTACTGTCTAAAAGAGTGTAGGCTAGTACATTTAGTATTGTTCCACAACCTTCCTCCATGTTGGTGTCTTGCTGTTATACTTGGTGGCTTTGCAGTTGCTCACCCCTACTGTAAATTTGATCTGGGACACTCCTCCCAGTCTACTTAGCTCATTCTACCTAATACAGAGAGAACATTTGAGAAGGCAAAATCACTTAGTTTCCTAAACTTGAATTATATTCTGCTTCTCCTCTATCTCTCTCCTTTACAAAAAAAAAACTTTGCTAGACTCTCCCTGTGTTCTCTTAACTGTAACAAAAAACAATGTATGCTTGTTTCCTGGCTTTCCTGTAACTAGTCTAGCCCAGATACAGATTTGCTACATCTAGGACTGTTTATAAGCTTCTGAGCCCCCTAAGCCTGTCTGTGTTGGAGGGAAGCCTGCTAGCTTATCAGTGGGAGTGGTAAGCACTAGGTAACCTATCTACCACATAAGGAGGGGTTTCTGGCTCAGTAATTGTAGTTATTGGCCATTTTGGCAGTTTTTCCATCTCTCTTAATCTCCTGATTTAAAAGCCCGCATTTGCACATGTTTCCCCCTTACTGTAACTAGTCTAGTCCAGATACAGATTTGCTGTATCCAGGACTGTTTATAAGTTCCTGAGCCCCCCAAGCCTTTCTGTGTTGGAGGGAAGCCTTCTAGCTTATCAGTGGGAGTGGTAAGCACTAGGTAACCTATCTACCACATAAGGAGTGGTTTCTGGCCCTGAAATTGTAGTTATTGGCCATTTGGGCAATTTTTCCATCTCTTTCAACTTTCTGATTTAAAAGCTCACATTTCCATTTGTTTCTTTCCTGTAACTAGTCTAGTTCAGATACAGATTCTTAGTTGTAGCACTTGACTTTGCTTATTTGTGCTCAACACTTGTTCAGAACATGTAAGCACTAAATAAGCTACAAATTGCTACAGAACTCAACATTCCTCATTACACAGAGGGAAACAGTTTTTGTACTTACTTTCCCCACTTGCTTAGAGAAAAACAGCTCTTGTACTCACTTTCCTCACTTGTCTAGAAGAAAATATGTTTTTTATTCATGCATGTTCAAGGGTCAGCTCCCAGTGTTCTCTCCTGTCTATCTGATGAATCTGGGCATCTTGGGGCAATGTAGCAATTGCCTCATGTACAAAGACAACCCTCTCCTCCTCCTACCCAACACTACAACCTGTGAAAGATGCACTTATCTAGCTAAACTGGAGGTAAAGCTCTCTCCAACCAAGAATGAACTTGACAATCAAGAGGAGAAGGTAAACACTTGCACAACACCACACATCACATAGTCCCACAAAACCTACACCACCAAAATCCACACACAGAAACACAAAAACATTCATGGAGGCTCTCAGTAATAATCTGCTTAAGCAACAGAGACCTCCAAAGCTGAAATGCAAGCAATCTCCAACCCCCAACACAACACAAATGACACATAGCCCACAGACTCAGTGTGCCGCTCAACCACATTCCAAAAGACAAAACAATGTACCCAACACACTAGCCATAGGTGACGCTATAGTCAGGCACACTGATGTCCCACTCACCAGGCTAAACAAGGAGAAGGTTACTGTCAGCTGTCTGTCTAGTGCCAGGATCCTACACATAACCCACACACTCAGGTCACTCCAAAAGTACAAATATGACTCTGTCATTGTACATGTTGCTGTGAATGACTTGAGACGTACCTCCCTGGACTACATGAAAAGAGATATGGAATAGCTCTCCATTCTTGTAGCCCAGGCAGGTATGACCCTAGCCCTGAGTAGAATCCTGCCATTGCCCAGAATGATGCCGCAGTACATGGACAAAATGATTGACTTCAACAATTGGCTAAGCTTCTGGTGTCATTCTAAGGGGATCCAGTATCTGTCTGCCTGGGACGACATGGTCGACAGACCATGATGCTTTGCCAGAGATAGCCTGCATCTGTCACCCCTGGATTCTGGCTAAGGCTCTTGCTGCTCCTATAGGCAAGCTTCAAATGACAAATTCACCACCATAACAGGAACGGGCAAGCAAAAACTGAGGGTAATGCTACTCAATGCTAGAAGTCTAAATCTCAAAATGCACTAACTCGAGGCACTCTTTTGAGTGTGTACCTTCAGCATTTAAAAATTTAAGTTATCACCTTACATTTTTAACAAATACCCATTGACAGAGGTCATATATCAATACAACTGTGTTTGCTATCATGTATGCTTCAAGATAAAATTTTCCAATACCTTGTATGTAACATGGTTTTGGAATTATTAATGCAAATATGAACAGGCAATATTTGACGACTAGAGGAGCAGTAGGGTGTAACTGCAGAAACGCCTGGAGACGTCACTCGGCTGTAATGAGTTAAAATGGAGAACATCAATATCTGTGCAGTGATTGAGACCTGGTTCAAGGCTCCCGAGAGCAACCCTGCATTACTAGGCTATAACTCATACCACACTTTGCAGCTACCTAACCTGGACTTTAACACCAAAGGCAGAGGTGTGTCCATATTCATTAAGGATATCCACACTTCCAGGCTAGTTGCTCAGCATAATGCATCTGAGGTTATCCAAGTGCAACTAACTATGGGCAAAACTGCAATCCAAATTGTAGCTTGCTACAGATCCCCTACCATGCCCCAGATTTCCCACTCCTCTTTTCTTGAGATACTGGAAAATATCAAGGTTCAACCAAACACCCTAATAATGAACGATTTCAATGACCCCACCATTAACTGGGAAAACTACTCATGTACCAACTCCTTCACTCAACACTTTCTGGAATTCATAAATTCCAATGCCCTGGATCAACTTATCCACACCTCCACCAGGGGCAACAATATCCTAGACCTAGTCATTACCAACATGAGTTCCACACCTGATGTCAACTCCTCGTTGGTCAGATCCGACCATATGATAATCACCCTAGATATCCACATCCCACCCCCACCCCCCATTAAGGAAACCATGGTAAAAAATTTCTCCAAAGCCAACCTCATGCTTCTTAAGACAGAAGTGGTGAACTTCATGACACCCATGCAGATGGACAATACAGTTACGACTGCTGAATCCTACACAAATGCACTCTATAAGCACTCACATGAGTGCATGGATTGTGCTATCCCAAACAAAACCAAGATGCTATCCTCCAAAAAAGGAAGCCAATCTAGTGGTCCCCTGCCATAAATGAACTCTACAATGGAAGGAAGAAACTGTTGCAAAAGAGAGTAAAATACCATGAGTGGAGGAGCTCCCTGGCCAGCCTCAGTAAGAAGCTGAGATCCCTTATGAGATCCTCCAAAGCTAGCTACAAAAACAAAATCATCACTGATTCTAGGGACAACCACAAAGCATTCTATAGCTATGTCAAGAATCTGAATGGCAACACCCAGATCTGCTCTGAGTTACAGCACAACGGCATAAAAATTACAGAACCAACTGACATTGCTAACATCCTGGCAGGTAGGTTCAGCGCTAACTTTACCCACCTCTCACCCCCTAAAAGGCCCATATCTATTCAGGAAAAATGCAGAGTCACTGTAATCACAACTATGCAGGTAAAAGCTGCACTCTGTAAAGCCAAAAACACAGCATCCATGGGACCGGACAACATCCCAGGCTGCATTTTACACGAACTACAGAATGAACTGGCTCCCCACCTAAGCACCATGTTCAAACATAACCTCACATCAGGCTTTGTGCCCACTGAATGGTGCACAGCAACAGTTATCCCACTCCACAAAGGGGGAGACACCACTGATCCTGGGAACTATTGCCCTATTAGCCTGATGAGCCTGGTCTGTAAGGTCATGGAACGTATCATCATGGAACTCATAAACAAAGACATCGGTAACCTCAGAACTCTGGAGCCCACCCAGTTCAGGTTTGTAAAAGGCAGATCATGCCTCCTGAACCTGATCAACTTCTTTGAGGCAGTCACCAAATCCATAGACAAAGGTAAGGTGGTTCACACAGCCTATCTTGACCTTGCCAAGGATTTCGACACCATCCCCCATTCTGGAATTATAGCTAAACTCAAAAAACTAGGTATAAATCCCTATTTCACAAGATGAGTTGCCAACTGGCTCACTGACAGAACCCACATTGTAAAAGTTGCAGACTCCAAATCTAACTTCAAACCAGTGACAAGTGGAGTACCACAGGGTTCAATCATGGGACCTCTACTGTTTGGTATCTATTTCTCTGACATACAGGCTAACACAGAATGCCTTTGGCTAATGAAATTCGGAGATGGCTGCAAACTAGGAGCCATAGTCGAGTCCTCAAATGATGTGAACATCCTACAGAAAGGGCCTCACTGAGACAGATGCCTGGTGTCAGAGCCATGGCCTCAAGCTCAATGCCAAAAAGTGCATTGTCATCCCCTTTGGTAAAAACTCAGTACCCATGTACTACCACATAGGCAGCAGTCTACTTAACGCTGAATGTGTAATAAGAGACCTTGGTACCCAGGTGGACACTAGTCTCTCGTTTGATATTCACATCGCCACAGTAGTCAGGAAATCCTTCTACATGGCACACCTCATCACAAAAGGGTTCTCATCCAGTAAAAAACAGGTCATTGTTCCCCTCTACTCTACACTCATTTGACCCATTATAGAGTACAATGCACCTTTTGGAATGCACCTCACAAGACATCTGCAGCAGGTGGAAAGGCCAAAGAAGTACCTCACAAAGAGGATTACTGGCCTCAAACAGATGCCCTACACAGACCGTTGCAAAAAACTCCAGCTTTACTCCGTAGCATATCACCTACTCCAAGGTGATCTCTGCCTAACATATAAAGCTATGTCAAACCCAGATCTGTTGGACATGCTACACCTAAAGAAATCCCAATCCCTCCGAGCTATACGGTCTAGGGATCTAAACCTTGTCACCACAATAAACAGGACATGCTGGAGGGATAGATTCCTGTCCCAGAGACTTCCCATACTCTGGAACAAGCTACCCATCTATGTCAAGCAAAGTTCCTCATTAGCATTCTTCAAGAAAAATCTTGATGAGTGGATGGGAAATAGGAAATACACCCTGGGGATCACTTCTGTGGTTCTGCTCGACAGGGGCACAGGAAAATAACTTTCTTGGGTGGCATAAGTTAGGAAACCTTGTTGGCTAGGCTTACTTAGGCCTTTGGGCCGATAGCCTAAGTACCTACCTATAAATCTATGAACCTATAAATTGTGTCAGGTCTCATTTACCATATACTAATCTATGTAACAAACAATATGAGTACTGAATTTTTCCTCCCATGTTCTCTTCAGCTCATGTTGTTGTTTTTCTTTGCACTCTACTATGAAACATACGTATGTTCTATGTCTTCTCATTACATCATTTTTTTTTCTTCACTCATGTTTTGTACTGTAACATGATACTTTGTGATATAAAATACTTGTACTTGCTGTTTTGTAATGTTCATGATACTTTGTGATGGAAAATACCTGTACTTGATTTTTGAGACATTGAGATTGTGTAGATTTTCTCCCTGAGTCTCTGCTAAAAATGGACATTTTCTGGCCCAGCTGAACTTTCCCAGTAAACAAATGTCAAATAAATAAATAAACACATGCATGCATACATACATACATACATACATAAAGAAAGAAAAAGTCTTGTAAGTCATTTCGTGGCCATGCCAGCATGTTCGCTCACATCTCTGCAAAATCCTTTCAGTTCCTGATTGATCACAAGCCTCTAGAGGCTATGTTTAACAAATGTAAGGCCAAGCCACCTTTCCACATGAAATAATAGTCCCAGAGGGTAATCCACTACAAATTTGTGGCAGACTACAAGAAATGAAAGGGTAACACTACATAACTATATTTCAAGCTGCAGCTTACTTTAAATATTTAAGAAGAGTACAATGACAGACTAAATTTCTTGTTATCTCCGACCACTTCACCAACATCAGATATTGTTTACTTCACTGAGTTGGCGCATTTGTTCATATCATATTGTTGAGAGTCAGACACATTCATTCCCCAATCAGGGTGAGAACCTTGTGCCCATTCTTTCCCAGGCTTTTCAGCCCATTTGTTCTACAGATTCAGGTACTAAGAAACTGATCCTAATGTAGTCATGCAGGCAGCCTCATCCATTCACCTACCCCTCCTCTGGCAGCTGGTGGCTTCCATATGCACTTTGCCCTAGGAACCTCCCATGTGTGCTTTAAGCACACTTAGGGACATCTTCTAGTTTATATGGAGAAACATAGCTATATCAACACAGCAGCTGCTTCTCCAATCCCTCAGGAGTCCTTTTAGGACAGCAAGGCAGCAGGCCATACTGTCTCCATTCCCCCAAGGATGGGTGCACTAGTGTAGGTCACTCATTTTCACCCTCCATCAGCCCTTCTATTGGCTACACCACAAATTAAACTTGATCCATCTAAATCACAGTTTGGGCATTATCATCTTCACTATAGGACCAGTGAATATCAACACCATTTTGAGTGTGCTGTCCTCAGTTTATTCACATTAGCTAAAACAGAAGAAGAAACAGAAATAGACTCTCAGGAGATGAAAGTGGAATATACAACACAGCCAAAGGTGGTCTATATACAGACATCCTGAAGAAATTTGAAGACTAGCAAAAACAGAAAGTGGGTCAGAGAATGACAAATATGTGTTAAAATGTATCAGGCTAGTCATTCTAACTGAACTTCAGAAAGAAACAACAAACCTAGGTGATAGTACACACCAAGGTATAGCAAATGTAAAGGTTATTGTAAAGGATAAGATATGCATCCATCCATGAGATGGTTCACACTCTATATACTATTTTCAAAAAGAAAAAAAAAACAGTGGAGGTTGTTCCAATCTAACATTGCCAGGAAAAAAAATGTACCTTTACAAGTGTGGAAGTTGTCAAAAAGCCAATGAAAGGAAATCAGCACTGATTTCTATTCTCACACAAATTGGATTCAGTAAGAATTTGTTATGATGGGTAAATATTTCAGATTCTCTGTTACAGGTCCAGTGACATTTGACTCAGTGAGAACAGTTATTCCATTGCTGGATAATACATTCTCTCAGTTTAGAATATTAGAGATAGCAAAACCCCCATTCAAAACTATCAATCAAAATTTTGTCCCAATCTTTGTATAAATTTCAGTAAGAACATTTCACTATGGCCACAGATAAATGGTAAAATATAACTGGTCATGACTAGCATTAGCAAAGCCATCATGACTGACACAAAGAAGAGAGTTCTCTACAAGCTGCAAGTCTCCATAGGTTTGATAGGAAGTCTACAGAGGTTTGATAGGGTACAGTAGTTGAACTTGTTCTCTTAACAGGAACTATGCCAGCAAACATTGCATTGAATTACCGTTTTGCAAATCAACTTCCTTTATGGTTTAGGTCAGAAACTATTGAAAAGCTACATAAGCAGAACTGAGACACCAGAAAGAGACACTCTGAACAAACATCCAAGATGATGTATTATGTAGATGAAAGAAAGATAATCTGTCCTTCAAAATGGAGGGTAAGAGTACTTCAGTTAGGAAGTTCTGCACGAAGAAATAAGTATTTCGGTTTAGTTCTGATTACTGTGTGATACACGGTCTTACTATATGTATGAGTCTGAAGTCAAATCTAAAACACACCTTCGAGGAAATACGGTCTGGTCGCTTTAAATTAATTTGATGAGAGTGATGATTATGAGAACAATCATGCTATATCCAGGAAAAAGTTTTTATCGAGATACTAGGCCTGCTCTGTGACACACAAACATGGAGCCATATCTGTGACTCAGGTCACTGAAATACAATTAGTGGCCCTAGCAGTGGACAGCAAGACAAGGAGGGAGAGGAGTGAATGGACATGGCCATCTCACGTTTCACAAGTGGAAGTGAGGATTGTGAGTACTGGGGAAGTACACATGTAAGTGCTATTTCCCTGTTGGAAATTGGGTAAACTATTTCTTATGCATCAGGGAAGGGGGCAGGGCTACTTGCTGGCAATGTGCCTTGCAGAAAAGACGGACAACCAGAATGACCAGCTCATTGCATGACCTCCTTCATATGCTAATCCAGGTGCACAGGGGCTAACAAGAAAACTTTAAACCAGCCTTGATGGTCAGTGAATGATGGGCCCTCATGGACAGCCCTTGCCTCAGTGAAGGGAATGAATTGGTCAAATGGAAAAAATGGAAGATAGTGATCATCAGGTAGGAAAGGTAAAATGCAGAAAAAAAAATCTGACTTTATAGTAAGGACATCAGTGTAATTAGAATACACAACAAGAATGATAAAGAAACCTGCTTAACCTAATGATTATATGTGTTACTTTAATGTGTTGCTTTTATTACTGGTTTCAGCATACTTGAACATTGATTAGCAGCTAATGCTTTTATTGCTGGTTTCAGTATACTTGGACATTGATTAGCAGCTAATGATTTATTTTTTCAGCAGAAAAAAAGCAAAATCAAAACAAATGATGAACTGACAGTTTGTATTTATAAACTGCATTTGCTTTTCAGACTGGCTTGAGTTCTACAGTGTTTATTGTCATACATAAGGTTTGTTGCTGATATTGTGCTTCCAATATGAATAATCAATGCACTGTTGCCTTATATCAAGTAGCAGCTTTACACACACACACACACACACACACACACACACACACACACACACACACACACACACACACACACACACACACACACACACACACTCATCCTTTGGTGCTTACATCTCAGTCACATGTACAGAAGGTGAATTTGAGTTTGAGCAGTTTGAGCTCAATCAACTGGGCATCGACCACATGTAGGGATATGCTACTGTTACTTCAAAACAGAGGTTTGATGAAGTGTTGGGAATTGTTAATAAAGAATACTATTTCTAAAGTATATGAATGACTGACTGTTAGTACAGTAGCCTGACCTTTGTAAAGATTTTGAAAGAGTAGAAATTGTACTGAAACCAAACAGAAACGATAGCTCATTTTATTCTTTTTATTCCCAAACACCATTTATCGAAACAACTCCGGTAAACATCTTCTTGGTGTACAAAAAAGGTACTGAAGCAATTCAACTAGAATGCCATCTGGTTGTAGAAAATTAACATGGCTAAAGTTATGCATTATTCATGCACCTTGTGAATATGAAATCAGAACAGTTAAGCTTGTAAAAAATTCATGAAAAGATCACTGGTGTATTTTCACCATTTACGCTGTCCGGTAAGTGCAACATGATGCATCTGAAAGAGAAACTTGCTGCTTGATGAAGACATTACCAGTAAAATTTCTGTCAGTGTGAAGGTATGTTGACTCAGATTAGATAAGTACCAACCTGCAGTTCTTTACAGTGATGATGGTATATCTTGTAGTAATCCACACTGTGGTCTGATGTATCTTTCTATTGACAGGTTTAAGTCAGTGACTGGATATGCCAATGTCCAAAATGTATTAAGCACAGAAACACGGCAGTTATAATCTTTTCAGACAGGAATTTTCTAATACTCTGTGTGAAGATCATTGCTTTAAGTCAGTACACATTTTTGCCAAAACTAGATAGGATAGATGTAATAATAAATGTGGAAAAAATGGTAAATGATGTCATCAGAGTACGATTGTGATGGTGAATATGATGGAAACATCTATGAACATCAAGCAAATTGCTATATTCTCAATAGTATAAAATAGATGTATGAAAAAAATACAGCTTAAATGAAGAATGAAGGGCTCAGTGGAGATACAATGATGACTATCCTGGGGATTAAATAAACTCTGTATAGGCTTAGCGTGAAGCTTAGGAGTTTACATGTTTGCATGGTCAGCAGCAGCGCTAATTACATATTCATGCCCTACGTCATGTTTAAACGTAAATTGGCACAGATTTATGGCCAGCATCAGTCTGCTGACCAGGAATCCATGAAAAGCAGCACAGATGCCAGGAGATATTTAAACCTGTTTGCCTACGGGCAAACTAGGTCAGTGTAATTGAGCTGAATGCCACAACGATTACGGGAGTTATTAATAAAGCAATGTATATAGTTCCATCACATTACATGAAACATATACAGTGCAGAGTATTGTGGAAACCTGTGTCAGGCAAACTGAATAAAAGTTGTGTAAATGATCAGTAAGGGTACATAGCCTGCACTATAAATAAATAGTCAGGGGAAGCATGTATACTGAAAAGGGACACACAGATGAATTGTAGGAATGAACACATGGTAAGAGGACAGGTAAAACTTGGTAATGTACAGCAAATGAGGGCATGTCAATGAAGATAGTTGTAGCATGAAAAGTAATCGCATATTGACATGTTACAGTATGGACTGAAAAGTTATTGTACATTATATGACTGTCACAGAAGGTGACATATCAGTGGAGTGGATACTTTGTGATATAAGCATCTTGACATGAACAATGGGCAGGACATATATCAGGAATGGTATATATAAAAGGGATTATGTGCATATTGCGAAGTTGTGCAAAATGAGTTCCCTGAATATGAATGTAATGTAGCATAGGTCTCAGCCAAGTGGGACACATTTAGTAACAGGCACATGGACAACAGTAGACAGAAGCACTCACAATCATGGACAATATTAGAATAATACCACCATTAATCCCATGTCTTTGACATAACATATGGAGCTGTGAGTGAACATTGATGGTTCTGAAGAAGTACAAATATTATGATTTATCAGCAATCCCTGAGGGGAATCAAGCACACCTTCCTGAAAATTTAACATCTGACGGAGGTGTTAGGAGGGACACTGTTATGCCTGTAATTAAAACCGTGAGCAATGCTGGCTAGCTGACAGGTGTTCATGCCATATATATATATATATATATATATATATATATATATATATATATATATATATATATATATATGCCACAATCCACACTTTCACAAATGTAACCCATGCCATCAAAGTTGTCAATCATTTATGTATCACGCATTGATCCTAAACAACATCTTTAAGGGGGTCCACACCATCAACCCCTAATGTTTATGAAACAAAAAGAATACTTAAGTATGGCAGATAAGACATGTGGGAACTCACTATGGCAATAATGGTGTACTTGGGTAACTCATCCCTGGAGGATGTGTTGGGAGGTGCATGCAAAAGGGTGCAGTGTACTCAATTATTGGTGTGATGAGGGTTGAGAACTATTAAACTATAATTCTGTTTGATGTGGATGTCCTACACATACTCAGGAATTGAGCTACATACAAGGGAGTGGTCACCACTGTATCCACATGCTGATGGATGTTCTGCATTACTTTTATAATGGAACTAAACCTTTCATAATTTTTCTTCCTCTACCATGTTCTCATGGCTGTGGCAGCAATCTTTTGTGTGTGTTGACATAGGTTCATAGGTTCATAGGTAGGTACTAGGCTATCAGCCCTGGGTCCTATATAAGCCCAGCCAAAATGGTACCCTGGCTTTTGCCACCCAAGAAAATTATTTTCTTGTGCCACTGTTGAGCAGAGCCAGAAAGGTGATCCCCAGGATGAATTTCCTATTTCCCATCCAATCATCAAGATTTTTCTTGAAGAGTGCTAATGAGGAGCTTTGTTTGATATAAATAGGTAGTTTATTCCAGAGTATAGGAAGTCTATGGGACAGGAATATATCCCTTTGGCATGTTCTGTTTATTGTGTTGACAAGGTTTAGGTCCCTAGAGCTTGTAGCTCGGAGGGATTGGGATTTTTTAAGTGGAGCATGTTCAACAGCTCTGGGTTTGGCATAGCTTTGTATGTTAGGTAGAGATCACCTCTGAGTAGATGATATATGACGGAGTAAAGCTGGAGTTATTTGATACGGTCTGCGTAGGGCATCTGTTTGAGTCCGGTAATCCTCTTTGTGAGGTATTTCTGCGGCCTTTCCACTTGTTGTAGATGTCTTGTGAGGTACATACCAAAAGGGGCGTTGTACTTTATAATAGGTCTAATGAGTGATGAGTAGAGGGGACCAATGACCTCTTTTTTTCTGGATGAGAAACCTTTTATGATGAGGTGTGCCACGTAGAAGGATTTCCTGACTACTGTGGAGATGTGATTATCAAAGGAGAGACTACTGTCCACCTGTGTCCCAAGGTCTCTTATCACACTTTCAGTGTTAAGTATACTACTGCTTATGTTGTAGTTCATGGGTACAGAGTTTTTACCAAAGGGGATGACAATGCACTTTTTGGCATTGAGCTTGAGGCCATGGCTTTGACACCAAGCATCTGTCTCAGTGAGGCCTTTTTGTAGGATGTCCACATTGTTAGGAGTTTTGATTATGGCTCCTAGTTTGCAGTCATCTGCGAACTTCATTAGCCAAAGACCTTCTGTGTTAGCCTGTACTTCAGAGAAGTAAGATACCAAACAGGAGAGGACCCAGGACTGAACCCTGTGGTACTCCACTTGTCACTGGTCTGAAGTCGGATTTGGAGTCTGCTACTTTCACAGTGTGGGTTCTGTCAGTGAGCCAATTGACAACCCATCTTGTGACATAGAGATTTATACCTAGTTATATTTGATATATATATGTATATATATATATATATATATATATATATATATATATATATATATATATATATATATATATCATATTGCCTGCATTATACCAATACCACATGTGGATTACATGATTGTCCACAATTTATAGTCCTCCATAAAGCTGGTTGTAGAAAGGATGTATAAGTCAGTATTGATACCTGAGACTTAAATAATGTACAGGAAAGAGCCTAGCACAGATCCCTGAGGTCTGGACCTGGTCACTGGACTCTAGATAGAGGTGGCTTTACACACCGCAACATATATATCTGTCATGTATGTGATCCCGTTGTGTACCCACTTTGTGACATAGCTGTTTATGGCCACTTGAGACAATTCTCTGTAGTACCAGACTGTGGATTTGTGTCAAATTCCAAGTTACACAGGATGATAGTGCTGTAATCATGAACACACTCAGTAACCTTCTTAAACACAGTTAATATATGTAACAGACAAGATGTGGCCTTAATTAATCAAACATGGGTTTGGTACACAGTTGGGGGATTACCTATGTCCTGTTAGATAAGGTCCATGATGACTCGCTGACCTAGCTCACAGATGGGAAGAGTGAGAATGGGTCTATAACTCCATATATCAGGTGATGGTCCACCCAGTCAGAAGGATGCACTTGCTGTACACCTTTCTATGGGAACATAGACTGTCTGGAGTTGTGTTGAACTACAGATCTAACTGTGTCTGGTGGTCAGGTATTACGTCATGCTATATGTAACCTGTGAAGTTGTCAAGGCCCACTGATTCTGTGGTATTAGCCATAGTGAGTGCATAGATGAGCTGCCCCTGAGAATAAAAACTGAGTAATGTTTGCTTCTGTACTTTGGCTGATGGCCAGTGGCAACAAGGGGGTGATGTGTGAGACAAACTGTCAGTGAACAGATTGTATATTTCCTCTGGTTGGTGTGTGGCATTCACAGGCTTATATCATATTGTCAAATCATTAATTGAGCAAATCGCTATTTATCGAACCCAATTAAGTGAAAGCTCAATTAAGCAAATGACAATTTCAGCAAAAACTTTCCCAAACAAAATAATCACTGGGCTAGCTCCCAACAGTAACAAAGACAGCAAAATGTAAAACTTTGTTTCACCCCCCTAACACCACCCCAACTAAATATACTAGCAACAAAATCACACAACAACGGGGAAAAGGGCAAATACCTGATTACAGCCAACCACATCCTTTCCCCAGGAATGTTTACACCGAAATTGTGATTCCCTTAATTGAGTTTTCACTGAACAGGGTTTGATGAATACCGATTCACTCAATTAAGCATTCGACAAACTGAAGTAGACCCAGGATTCACACACAGACCTGTACTTAGTTGTGTATTCCATTTAACATTTCATATATATTGGAATAACTGATTTGTGAAAAGACCTCCAGATACAACCTTTGTCATTCATCACATTCAGCACACTGTTGATATGCACACAGTCATACAACTGTACCAGTGTCACATACTTACATCACTTGCACAACATATGCCTATATGTGTTTCATGGCCAAGCTAGGTTTGAGCAGCCTGATGTCATATGAAGACACATTAGAGATCAGTTGTTTGTGGCTCATGCAGAACATTTCCTGACACAAATGCTAAGAGTCTCACAATGGTACTGCTGACCACCTCAGTAATCCTTGGGTATAGCAACACAACTGCACATACAATGAATTCCATACAGTTGTAATTGCATCAAAACATGTGATGCACTGGTTCCGTATTTCACAACACAACAACTTGTGTATGAGACAAGACTTATGTGACTATGTAATCAGTATGAATTGATATTGATGTCTATCACAGAACATTTAATGATGGTAGGTAGACACATGCACACCTGTGCCTAACGGAAGTGTCACTGTGGTGGTGGGATGTGAAATGTGTAGAAGGTTGATGTGCTCCACTACAATAACACATGTCCTAATACACCACTAATATATATAGCAGTGTTTCATACCGTGTCAAAATTCTCAGGAGGCATATTACAACAGCTGTTATAGAAGGAACATGTACTTCAATGACATCAATAGCCATCAATACATTAGCTCACATCAAAGATTGTAGTATCCTCTTGTAGCCATACTGTACATCCACACCTCAATTTAGCACATGTAAATGACAGCAACATTGATATGTCAATTGTTGTTAGGGTCATATATCCATTATTAGGCTAATGGCCAATATCAATTGCAATCCTAACCATTATTATGCCATGTAAAAAAATCCCTATATCTATATTATGGAAGATAGTAAGACTATTGTGAGTATGTCTATATTTGTTGGATAGCAGTACATCCTGCCACTGTTCATATGGGACATGTGCACCACACCATGATGGAATTAGCAATCACATATACAGTGGTTTGGAGATGACTTGCAGAGGCTTATGGAAGGACACTACTTCATGATGTGTGTAGCATATTTGACATGAAGACATCCTCCACTCCTCTGAAGGAAGGATGGCTTGTGGCCAGAGGAAAAAGGTTGATGGTAGATACATGGGGCTATAAGAAAGATTTCCAAGTGGTAAGGAAATGAAGAGTGTTTCCAAAGATCATACACTGACCATAATGTACCACCAACCACACACACAGCAGTAGACTGGGCCTGATTTGAACATTACAGCTGTGTAAGTATAAAAGATGAATGCAGTAGCAACACCACATATGTTTGACTGTAACACAGTCTGTTGTATTCTATGGAGTATAATCGCTTCATTGTATGCTGAGGAGAACATGTTGGGAGGAGTTTAGGACATGGATGTGGAGTCACAACCATGTAAAATTGTCTCAAAAATGATAGGTGTATGTATAGAATACTGTCAGAGTGCATATTATATAGCATGACATCATCATTGTATACTACAATTAGATGTTTGGAGTAGGGTTTGACATAGGTGTAGACTCATATGTCATTCTAAGACTGTTGATTGCTTACTGCAGTGAGAATAGAACTCCTTCTTAAGTATTTACAAAATACAAAGTACAGTACTTACTATAAGCACCACAGCACAAGTCTGGTTTTTGCAATGTCAGACAATACTTTATAAATGATGTCAGCAGCAGTGTCTGATGAGAAGAGGATGGCAATATCAGTGTTTGTTATGCCAGTATAAAATGATCTCTTGAATATCAGCCAAGTGAACACACAGACACACCCACCAGTTGACTGCAGTGAGAAGAGAACCTCTGCCTTACTGAGTACACCAACTAGAGAACTCATTATTTGCCTCAAGTTCTGCAAAACAACTCTGACTTTTTGAGTGTTGAACAACACTTTATAAATGATGACATCAACAGTGTCTGGTAAGAGGTGGATTGTAATAGCAGTGTCCCACATGCTGGTGTAAAATGGTGTCACAAATATCAACCAAGTGAACATACACACACACACACACACACACACACACACACACACACACACACACACACACACACACACACACACACACACGAGTGTTGACCACCATGAGAAAACAACTCCTACCTAAGGTACACTGACTAGAGAACTTAGTATTTAATGCAAGAGCCACAACACAAGTCTGACTTAGACAGTGTCAGACAACACTTTATAAGTGATGACATCAATAGTGTCCAACATGCTGGTGTAAAGTAATCTCTTTAATATCAAGCAGTTGAATAAACACAAACACACATCAGTTGACTGCAGTGAGATTAGAACATCTGTTTAAGTACACCAGCTAGAGAACTCAGTATTTAATGCAAGTGCCATGGCACAAGTCTAATTATTATGATGCTGCAGGACAATTTATAGTGGATGATGTCATCACTGGATATTTGAGAGAAGATATTGTGAGGCCTGAATTAAATGAATGTGTAGGCATGTACAGCTGTCAAAATATTGATATTCCATGGGATTGTGCTGATGACTGCAGAATACATAGTTATGCTCTTACAACTAACCAGATACACACACACACACACACACACACACACACACACACACACACACACACACACACACACACACACACACACACACTCCAGTGATTGCAGTGATATTAGAACCCCTACTTAACTGGGTACACCAGCTAAAGAACTCAGTATAATGCAAGCAACACAGCACGTCTGACATTTATAATGCTAAAGGACAATTTATTTTGATGTTTGAGAGAAGATATTGTGTGGCCTGAATTAAATGGACATGTAGACATGTACAACCACAGGATTGTACTGGTGATTGTAGGATACACAGTTACACCCTTCTAACTAGACACATACACACAAGTTGACTGCAGTGAGATTAGAACCTCTACCTAACTAGGTACAATAGATAAATAACTCAGTGCTTAATGCAAGCATCACAGCACAAGCCTGACTTTTACAATGCTGCAGGGCAATTTATAGATGATGACATCATCACTGGATGTTTGAGAGAATATGTTGTGAGACCTGTATCAAATCGATGGCTAGCCATGTACGACTGTCAAGATATTGTCAAGACCTGCATGTTACCAGATTGATGAGTATACAAAGTGGAGTATTTGCTGTTGTGTTTCCAATGTGCAGGTATACTTTAAGAGACAGCTTTACAAGCTATATGCAAACAAATGTCGACATCACTACAAGTATTGGAAAATCTGAATGTGTGTTGTCAGTTTAAGAATGTACCTGGTATATAAGAAAACATTTTTTTTATTTATTTCTGTAGTAAAGTTGATATATTTGGGTACAAGTACTGAGAAACCAAGTTCCAAATGCATGGGTGCAGGCAACATTTCGCTAAAGTGTAAATATGTGGTCTTTCTGTAAAAAGTGCCTTCCCTTTGGTTGTGTTTTGACATGTACTTTCACAAGATGAAGACTAAATGTACAGTAAATACAAGCAATACATATTAATGTGCACTGTCCATACCAAACTACCAAGCAGCTGGCTTGCGCAATCAATGGAAAAGTATTTGCAATTATGAGATACACATTCATACTGCTTTCCACATTTGTACATTGTTAAGCGATTAGCAAACGCGAGCCTCTGCCTCATTGATAAAACTATGCAAGTTTTATTGATTTGCTTACCTTCATGCAAGCACATTCAGCAGAGAGGCAAAGCAGTTAGCACTGTGGACAGTACTAATTGCAAGAAACACACCTGCTGCTTAGCTTACTCTGTGGCAGCAGGTGTAAATGCATTGAGTTATTTCTTTTTGAGCCCAAATTATGCATGGTCTGAATCCTGGTGTATCTAAGGCTTTTAAATATGGATTTATAATGCAATGAAATACTTCTTAAAGTTAGTGTAATTGTCTTTCCATAGCACAGCATATTTAAGCAGAATTGCACAGAGTTAACCACACCATTGAACATCCAGTCACCATCACTTGGCACTAGTGTGTGATACCAAACTCCACGTAAATACAAAGAACAAAAAGTGAAGGGCCTCACTGGGTTGTTTTTGCTTATGTGTGTGGTGTGTGATTCCATTTTATGACCAGATTAAAGATGTTAAAAATGGGGTAGACAGGAAAGTGGTGAAATGGGGGGTAAGCAGGGGATCAAACAAAGGGAAAACAATATAGCTTTGTGCAGAAGGTAGGTAGTAAAGTACCATAGCTATCCACTCCTTCAACAGTGTCAAATGAAAATATGTATAGAATATTAGCTGAAATTGGACCGTCACTTCAACAAAGAGGGGTAACAGCAACACAATCATTTTGTATAACTAACTGGACCAAATCAAGTGTGTCAAGAACTTTCCGGTGCAAAGTGGAGAGCTATTTTTTTGTGGTATAGGTTTATGTTTTTTTTATTTTTTACTTCAGTAAAAGAAGAATTTATGTAAGAGGTGTAGGTGTTTCTTGGTCAGGTAGGTAGGGTAGGTGAGGAAGCAGACGCAAGTAAACAGGGCAAACAAGACAAGACAGATGGATGGTTGGGGGACACCATGATTGAGGATAGGGAGGGGATATTGGATGCCCATCAAACATGGGAATGATGAAAATCTAGTCCTCACCTGCAGAACTGTCATCACCGTTCCCCTTATTCCACGTATTTAGAGATTGCTACAGTTAACAATACATTTTGGTTCATTACACATGAGCTTGGGGTGGATGTGTCATCAAAGTTTAAATTATTTTTTAACTAAGGGTGGGCCATCTGATAGTTAATGAAAATGTGTTTCTGAAAACTTGGAATTTACCTTTGGCTTGATCTGTTATAGGAAATGCTGAACTGAAAGTTAAAGAGACCTGGAAATTCCTTTATCAGAGGCAATATCTTGATTGTCTTATGTACGTAGATAACACTTGACAACCATGATTTATCCTTATCAAATCAAATCAGTAATGTCTTTCTCCCTTTATTCTATGATTTGTTTTGATCATAGAAAACTTTAAGTTCCAATGCAAAACATAGATCCCAACAAAGTTCCTGTTGCATGTATTAACCCTCCAAGACATGATCTAGAGGATATAAGGTTCACTGTGCATGTTATTACTTTAATCTCACACATATACTTTGCCTGTAACTCTTCTGATCACCCTTTTCTCTTTTGACCCATCCACGTCTCATATGCAGTCACAGACATTGATTGCTTTCTTGTATGTGACATAGATGTTTCTACTTCCTCTTGTTTAATTTCTCCAAATCTTTTGGATTTCTAATACCATGACAGGAATGAACCCCATTCCTAAGTCAAAGTATGATTAATGTTCATGAAATTAATATTGGTTCAGTCTTTGATGTCAGCCAAAGGTTCTCTTCACAGCACCCACAATGTGCCCAGTAATGACTCCTTCTGCAATTTATATGGAGTTACATGTATCGGTAACATATCTAAATATGATTATAGATTCTTTTTTATAAGACCCATTGCTCCTACTACTATTGGAACTGACTGGGTATCGTTCTTCCACATTGCCCTCTTTTCTGCCTGCAGATCCTGATATTTTATGACTTTGTGTCTCTCTCTGTACACAGGACACTGTAGTCACTGGGTGTGGTGATTTCAATGATCAATGCTACATTTGTCTTCTTTTCATGGACTACTATATCTAATTTTCTAGCATCTATCTTTTGAACTGTTGGCAATGGGTGATCCCATGTGACATAAACATCATCATTTTCTATGATGCTCTGTGGCTCATGTTTCCAGTGTTTTCAGCCACTTCAATACCATAATGTTTGCACAATTCCCAGTGCAACAGTCTTGCCACATTATTATGCCTTTCAGTATACAGTCCTTCTCCCATTAGTATGTCGCAACCATCAACTAAGTGTGCGATTGTTTCCAATTCAGTTTTAAAAAACTTACAATTGTCTGTTTCTACCACATGTTCAACTGACTTTGTAAACCAGCATGTACGTAACCCACTATCTTGGGCCGCCAATATTAACCTTTCATCTCTTACTTTTAATTCATCTCTCCTTTACCATTCCTGCATTCATTCCTGATCAACATGAGGTTCTTCCAGAAGTTTTCTATACTTGCAACTACATTTATGCATTTTCCACTTTTCTTGCCATCTCATCTGGTCCTTCGCCTTATATTCTTTCTTTTGTTTTTTGACACATTCAGTTGCTGCCTGATTTTTATCTACTTTTGGTTTGATTTCCATTCCTGCTTAATGCCAATATCCTTCTGCTAGATTAAGCAGAGAAGTTATCTTAGATTTATTCTCCTCATGTTTCAAAACTTTCACTACATTTGGGTCTTGTGAGGTCAGCAGATATGTGTGGAGTCCCACGATTGCAGATCTATACATGTAATCAATTTCAAGGAGGACCATCTCTCCTTCGGAATGGGGAATATATAATGCTGGTATGCACTGATTTTTATAAATCAGTTGGTGAGCATGAAGCATCCTTCTTGTTTTCCTATCTAATCTATCAAACATGTTTTGGGGCCAGTCAATCACTCCAAAACTGGAAGTTAGTACAGGAAGAGCAAATTGGTTTATAGCTTGGGTTTTGTTTCTAGATGTCAATATAGTTTTCAGGATTAATTTAAGTCTTCTAAATTATTCATTATAAGTTTTATTACCATTTTTTCATGCGTTATTGATGATCCTTCATCAGTTCCCAGATATTTATATACTCTCTCTTTCTCAAGTTCTTTTATATCACATTCTCATCACAAACTGATGTTTTCCTGGTGCTGCAGTTTTCCTGCTTTAAAGGTTGCTTTTGCACATTTATCAAGAACAAGCAACATTCTTATATCATCTGAAAAAGTTTTGACAACTTGCCATTGTACTTTCAGTTCCTCATCTGATGAGCTATACAGTTTTAAATTGACAAAGAGAAGATGAGACATATTTTACACTTTGTTGTTTTCTAGGAGTCAAATTATAGCCATGGCCTAAGCTGTTAAGTAGACAGCTAAATGGTTTAAGCACAAGGGAGAATAGCAGTGGTGACAGGAAGTCACCCTGGAATATCCTCTTTTGAATTTTTATCCCTGGGATAATAACTTGTCCTTTATCATGGCTTGATTGCAAAGTAGTCTGCCACTGTTTCATAGTCACTTTAATGTAGTTGATCAGTGTAGGGTGTATCATATACATTTTTAAGCACTCTTTTATGCATGAATGTGGAATACATTCAAATGCTTTTTTGTAGTCAATCCATGCCACACTTAGATTCTTCCCCTTGTTACAGTTCTCCATTATGACTTTATTTAACAACAAATGATCCTTTACTCCATATGATTTTCTTTCATTGCCCTTTTGTTCTGCCATAATTGAGTTTTTTTCTAAATGACTATAAACTCTGTCAGCATGAATTCCATTGTATAGTTTATACATCGTCAGAAGGCAAGTTATTGGTCTATAGTTTTTAGGGTAGTTTGCAGGTTCACTCTTAAGTAGGAATATTGTTTTTCCTGTTGCTAGCCAGGTTGGTGTCTGTTCAGGGTGTGCATATAAATAGCTCTTACTCATGGCGAGATCCCAACAATGCTCCTGTTGCAGGTATTAACCTTCCAAGACATGATCTCCAGGATATAAGGTGCACTGTGCATGTTATTACTTTAATACTCTCACACACATACCTTGCCTGTAACTCATAGCTAGATCCCTCCTCCTATGTGAAGAGAAGGTTCCGTGTTATGAGCAATGGCCGACTTGCTGTAGACAAGCCATATGTCTCCATCTAGAGAGAAGGCAGTATTTAGGAATCACTTTGGGACTGTAGCAGAACTGGTAAGTGAGACTGTTGAATATTTTCATGTTAACATTACATTATTTTAAGGACTAGTTGTCTCTGTTGCCTTATTTGTCATCACATTGGTGGAAACAGCTGACACATGTGGCTCATCTTTTTCCATGCCATCAAGGATCCATGAGTTATACCTTTCCTTGTCTGCAAAGACCATTACTTGGCAAAATTGTTCTCCTAGTTGAAGAGACAGCATTTTTGGTGTTAGTTGATATTTTTTTGCACGGAGTACATCTGTCTTACTTTTGTGCCAAAATAGTGACTATGAAATTATTCCTTCTGACTGTTGTTGCATTACATAATGAGAAGATTGGAGTGATTGCAAAATCCACACATGTCCAATACAATTACCTATTAAGCATCCAAACAGTGGAACATACAGAGGTATGCCTCATAGCTTTTGAACAGTACATCTAGCAAGAGGGATAGTTCCAAAGTGACTGGGCAAGATTCCTCACAGCCCAACTAATTGGCAAGCCTTTAAAACCTTTCACGGTGATGAGAAGGATTGTATAGCAGCACTGTGATAAGGTTAGAAAAACACTGTTACCTCAAACTTGTGTTACCTTTATGACACAAGCTGAAAAGGTTTCACAACTAGAAATTTTCTTTTAACAAAATGGTAAAATCTCAATTAAGTGATTTAAAACATGCACCTAAATATTAAATGTAAAATGGTAGAATTGCCAGTCAATGAAATTGTTAAAATGGCTTTGCCTACTACTTTAATAAAATGTTTTTTTAAGTGACTCTTAGAACAATGAGCATTTTATTGTAATAGAAGGGAAATTGCTATGCAGTGATAGTGATTACATTTAAATCTAGATCTATAGTAAAGCATCTGTCAAAAGTTGAATAACAATCATAAACTATATTTTTTAGACATACTGTGTTATAAATGTGAGGGGTGTATCATACAGGTGCAAGTAGCAGATAATTCAGAGCTGGACATGAAGTGGTACTGTTGGTTCTTTCTGCAGGAAAGACCTTTTTGGCTCTGTTATGCAGTACCTTAGAAATGAACAAACAATATAGCTTTAACAGATACAATCTGAATGTACTGAAGTAAAGAAAAGAAATGAAGATGTCATATAATGTCATAAAAAGATATTTCTGATGAAGAAATACGTTTGATCTCTGTGCTTACAGTGCAAATAGAGCACACACTATGTAAACTACAGAAAGAAGTGATGAGGTAATTTCTGCTAAGAAACAAAAAAGTGTTTTTAGAACTACCTGTCAAAACAGACCTGTCTCATTACTATATTGAAACATTCCATACAAAAGTATTAAAGTAAAATCCTTACAGAATTCAAAATTCACAGGGAAAGGCTGTATATGAGGAAGTAAAACAAATGTTTAAAATGGAAGAGAAAGAAAAGTCACAAAGTTAGTGAAAAAGGCCCACAGTACTACTCACAAAGTGAGATAGAAGATGAAGGTTGCTTAATGGTTTTAGGAAGCTAACTAGCATTCCAAAATGCGATAGCTACCCTACGGATGAACTAATAGAAAGGTTGGGAAAGGCAAGATTCTTGATCTCATTGGATATGACAAAGGTGTACTGGCAAAGCAGTCTAACAGTTGTAACCAGGGAATCGACTGTTCAATGCTACAGGGTTAATTTTACCGTTCTGCCTTCATTTTGGTCTACATATCAGTCTTATGAGATTATAGAGCTTAATGGGCAAAGCCCTAAAACCTATAAAAAATATGCTGACACTTACCTGAGCAATGTGATAGTACACTCTGACTACTGCGACTCCCATTTAGTTAAGATGCTTGAGCAAATTTGGCTGCACTGACTCCCAGACCAAGTTACATATGATGAAGGTAAAATATTCTGAATATGCAATAAAAAGGGAAATTAAGTCCCAAGAAAGAAAAAAATTACAATCAGTTAGCTACTGGATTTTTTTCAGGCATTAATAAACAAGTGATGTCATTCTTGTGGTTAGTTCGGCACTATCAAAACTTTGTACCTTATTTCACATGAATAGCATGCCCTCTTACAGACTTGACAAAAAGGAAGATAGACTTTAAAATAAAATAGATACCGCAGGTAGAAAATGCTTTTAAGTAGCCAAAGGAAACCATGCACTTTCATGGTTTATAGTGATGCTTTAGAAGGAGGCCAAGTGGATATACTTTCACAAGGTATTACATTAGAAGATCATGACATGCTTTCCAAGTCATAGAATAAGCAGTACTGAGAACAGGTATTCTACAGTTAACAGAGAAAAACTGGGCAACTAAAGTGGGTGCACATGTCTCTAAAATGTTATCTCCTTGCTTTAGATTTTATATGGGTCATAGACCCTGCCTCCCAATGTGGCTCTATATGCAACAGCATGGAAATACTAAACGTAGCCAGTGGGCTTTCTCCTTACAATCATTTGTGTGCTGCAAAAGGTCAGTCAGGCAGGACACACCACAATGCAGGTGACATGTCTAGGACTTACATCTCATTTAGTAAGTCTTGAAACTCGGGATTTCAAAGTAGGGTGGCCATTGTAAGACAAACTGGCATCTGTTACCCTATGATTTTTCAGATGATGTTAGCAATATTGTTGTACATAAAGTGTTTTGTAAGTAGGGAACATCTTTTAAATAGCAAGAATAATGTGATTATACATAGTTGTGCACAAATAATCATTTTTGAATTCCATGCTTCCTTTTAAAGCAAAGAGGGGCACATATTTGTATTAGTATGGAATGACTGCACATAAAGTGCTGTCAACATAAAATCATCACATTTTGAGGAGTATAAAAAAGAGGGCTACAGCTTTGGTTATCAGTGAGCTTTGCCTTTCAATGCTGGGAAAATCTGGGCATGGAACACTGATTCTGGACAGTACAACATGGAGAAGAAGAAACAGCCTGGAAGAATCTAAAGTAGCTAGAGATTTTCTGCTAAGAAATCAGGCAAAAGAAAGCTGTGGAGATTGATCTTGGGACTATAACAGAACTGGTATGAGAAAACAATTTTTCTTTACTAGTACTAAAGAAAAATCTACGTAAATGCATACATACTTTTTCAGAATTTTAAAATGGCTTGGTTTGGTATAATGGTTAAGGTTTTTCCTTCAGAAGTATAAGGCACTGGGACTGATTCTGATATCAATTATTTGCTAAGCTTAAAATGGTCTTTTGGGAAGGTAGCCTAGAGACTAGTTGCCTTTGCTGCCTTATTTGATACCAGTATATATGTGCGCATGTGTGTGTATGTGTATATATGTATGTATATTTACGGGCAGGTTTGTGGTTTGTGTGTGTGTGTTTGTGTATGTGTACATTTAACTATACAACTATATATCTATATCTATATCTATATCCATATCTATATCTATATCTATATCTATATCTAGCTATTTATCTATATATGTGTGTAGTGTGTGTGTGTAATAATTTGGACAGTGTAGTCTCAGATTTATGTTTCATCTCATTTATCTCAGATATTTCTGTGAATCATGCTATTAGCATCGTTTACTTATTCTTATAGTAAGGATATTTATTCAGAAATGTATGAAGCTGTTATCAGACTAGTTAGATGTTAGTAATACATTCCATATTGTCTTTATCCAGAAGATGGACTCATTCCCCTCTCTGTGCAGTGCACTTATTATTAGTTCAATATAATTATTTTAAAAATATTTTTTTCAGGTTTTTAATTAGCCATAGCCTGCCTGAAGTATTATTGAGTACATTTAAGGGTACAAATTCTGGGGTGCTTACTATACATTTTTCTTCACACTTTTATTGGAAATGTTTTCTGATATAGGTCATCTGTGTTGTATATGTAATTCTAATTCAAGTATAGTTTTCCTATTGTCTTGTCTTAAAAAAAAAATCATGTTTGTCACGTGTTACTTCTATATCTTATTTTCATGTTATATATCTATATCCATAGCATAGTTATCTCTCTTTCTCTCTCTGTCTGTCTTGGTGTGTGTGTGTGTGTGTGTGTGTGTGTGTGTGTGTGTATATATATATATATATATATATATATATATATATATATATATATATATATATATATGTATAACTATAGCTATATATCCAACTAGCTATCTGTTTGTCTATATATCTGCCTATCTATCTTTCTATCTGATTCTACTTATCTGACCACTGCATGCATTAATTGAGTGCCAGCATTTTTGGTTTCTGTGGTTAAAGGTGTTGTATTACTGTCAAACTGCAGCAGCTCAGCAGTAATATAATTCAGGAGCTTTCCTCTTTATACCTGATTATATATAACTGTGGAGTTAGTATATTTAATTTCAAGGGCTATGGGGGTGAAGCCTCCATTACAGGGATGTAGGGGCAGGTGAGACTTTCCATGTAAAAATAAAGTTTTAGTGATTTTTTTTTTGTAATCAAAAATGTCGCTCATTTCCTTATATTTGTTGCCACTTGGTTTAGATGTTTTTCAATTTCAATGACAGTAATTGCTGATGAAATTTTTCTGCCTGTTTTCTATTGATGAAAGTTTTTATATATATATATATATATATATATATATATATATATATATATATATATATATATACCCTATGGCAGAGGGTTCTCAGTGACAGAACCCTCCAATAAGGGCAGGGGATACATTCTCACAGAGTTTAATGAGTTCCAATGTGAATAGTGACTTAGTGGTAAGACCAAAGACAACGGCCATGACTGTTCAGCCATTTGTTTCACTTCCGTTACCCATCAGGGTGAAGCGCAAACAGTCCACAGGCTCACCCGACAATCGAGGGAGAATGAAACGGAGGCCGGAGGGTCAAGGAAATGGCAATACGATAAACAAGATGTGGGCAACAGCAGAGATGACTTATTATGGAATTTATCATGTAGGTATCTTACCCTTTTTGAACGTGCTGTACTCAGCAAGAGACTATCTTTTATCCCTGCCATATCAGTGAATGTGGTTGATACTCTGATTGACTTTAAATTAACATTAAGGAATATTCAGTTAAAAGTGATGTTTAATGGCCAACAAAAGGCTGATAATACTGAACGAATTTTGAGGGACACTGTTTTCAGAAAACCAAGCATGTTTAAACCGCAATTTAATTCTATATTAGATACATTTTATAAGGTATGTGAATCTGAATTCTATGAGTATTTTGATCAAACAGCGCATAAACATTATGAGAGGTGGTTTGAAAACCTTACTGCTGATGAGAAATCAGCCCTGAGAACACTTGAGACTGATACCACCATAGTCATAAGGCCTGCAGATAAAGGAAGCCTGATAGTGATTATGGACAGTGACTTTTATTTTTAATCTATGTCTGAGATGCTGCAGGATACTTTTGTGTATAAACAGATCTGTTTATCAGAAATTGATGGCATTAATGAAAGAGTTATGAATATTTTGATGCAACATGTTATGAATGGTATGTTAACTAAGGAGCTATTTAGTTATTTTGTAGTGGAAACACCCTTGATTCCAACTATGCAAGGACTCCCTAAAGTCCACAAGAATCCGCAGAAACCCCCTTTCAGACCAATTGTGGCAGGTGGGGGGTGGCTAATTGAGCCAATATCTATCTATGTGGAGAAGCAACTAAAACCAGTGTTAGAACAGTATGAATAGTTTTATGTGAAACTAAACAAATGTTACAGGATTTATACTGTTTCATTGATGGATATGGCAAAGTTGAGAATGGGGTTTTGATGGCAACTTATGATGTAACTTCACTATTTGCAGTGATTCCTAACATGCAAGGCATAATGATGGTTAGAAGTTTTCTTAAACGTAATAGTTCCTATTCTGAAATGCATATAAATCTGATATGTGATCTTCTTGACATATAATCTTACATAATAATGTGTTTCTTTTAAATGGCATATACTATCAACAAATGTTGGGATAGCTATGGGCACACCATGTGCCAGTAGCTACGTCAACACGGTGATGGCTGAGTGGGAATCTCAAAACATGTTCACACATCCACTAACATTTGAAAATCTATTATTCTATAGAAGGTTTGTTGATGACCTTTTTATCTTTTGGGCAGGTGATGGACAAAAACTACTTGAGTTAAGTGATTATATGAACCTTAGTAATGATTTTTAAAGGTTCACAGGAAAATATTCAAGTGGTACAATCGAACTTTTAAATATTTGGATTAGTATTGATGATGAAGGTCATTTTCATACAGATAGACATACCAAGGATTGTCACCGTGCAGCATACCTTCATAAAACTAGTATGCACCCCAGTCATATATTTAATAATATATTGAAAGGTCAAGCAATGCATTGTTCCAAATTAACTGACAGGGAGACTAAATGGAATGAAGAATTTGCTAGAATAAACAATCATTTTATCAGTAGAGGGTATCATGAATATGAGATCCACAAGACAGCAGTTAATGTCAAAGCCATGAGATGTGATACAGCCAGACCATATTTTTCTAAACCTAAGATGCAAAATAACTTTCATAGAAACCTAGAGAATAAAGTTTCTTTTACTTTTGCCTATACTAGGAACAATGAGGCAATAAGAGGTATCTTACAAAGGAACTGGAAGATACTCCAAACGGATACTCAGATAACTCAGGTTGTTGGGGAAAGACCATATGTGGTTTATAAGAACACAAGAAATCTTAAATGTAGGTTATGTTACCCAAAGACATCACTATATCCTGAGGTTCAACTTTCAGGGCAAGGGACCACTAGATGTGGTCAATGTAACTTCTGTGATTATATATATGAGGGGACAGACTTCAAGCACCCTGATACAGGTAGCGAATTTAATTTTAAAACAATGCGAACTGTAATAGTAAGAACCTCATATATTTAGCCCAATGTATGCATTGCAATTCATTTTATGTTGGGAAAACCAACAGATGTTTGCAAGAATGCATTAGGGACCATCTTTATTGTTTTAAAAAAGGGTATACATATAGTGCCATAGCGAAACATACTTTGGAATTAGGGAACACACACCAGTTTAAGTTTAATGTATTAAAACTAGTACCTGAAAGTAATAGATTGGGTGACCTTTCTAATGTCACTGAAAACAGGGAATTAAGATGGATTATTAAACTGAGATCCCATATAGTTAAGGGACTTATGACCACATAGCCATCACTGCTAGACTGAGGGATAGGAAGCTTAGGAAATGATAAGACAGTTCATGTAGCCTTTATTTTTTACATGCCATATAACTAATGAATCTGTCTCTTTAAACAATTTACTGTGTTTTGATTGGTCTGTTTGAAAGTTAGCATTATAAAAGGAAGTGATGTGTATTTTCTGTAAGGTCTGATGAAGAAATTTTGTTTGTGAAAGCGCTCACCTTCTATTATTTTATTAAAAGTGTTTATGACTTTTAGAACGTGTTGCCTGCTTTTTCTGCTGTGTTTTGCCACAGTTTTGTTGAGCCATATATATATATATATATATATATATATATATATATATATATATATATATATAAAGAATTATAAATTATATATATTTTTGTTACAGTTGAACTAAACTCTGATGAATGTACTTTTTCTACAAAGTTAACTGCTGTCTATTTTTATGAAAATCTCTGCTTTTTAGTTAAGGAGATTTCAAATTATGAAACACTGACTGTTTCCATTCTGTTTGTGATATACTTGCCATTACATTAAATGTTTCTGTTGGCAATGATGCCCTTTTTGGAGGAATTACCCCCTTTTTTGAGTTAGTGTGACAGTGGAATTGGTGTATATAAGTTTGGAGGGTGCAAAAAAAGTGTTTTTGGCATTTTATTTTCGAAAAATGCAATACAGGGATTCCATTCCTCGATACATTTAATTTCAAACACTCATACTGGAAATATGAATAATACCTCACAATCAGTTCCATTATTTGTGCAGCTCACTAAATTATTTTGCACAAGATTGGCTCAAAAGTTTGTCTTGGCAGTGAAAAACAATGCATCGTCCAAATGTATGTGAAATGTTTATAATGATGTGATAAAAATGTTTTACATTTTGAAGGTATCAGAAAAAATGTGTATCTTCTTTATCACAGTCTTCTAATGGTATCTCTAACTATTCCCTAGTAATTTATATTGTCTTTGGACTCCATTCCAAAACAAAAAAAAACACTGGATGAGTATCCAATAATGATTGTCGCTTTCCACTGTATATAACTTTAAAGATATATATATATATATAATAACCATAAACGACATTACATATTTTAAGCTTCACTGTCACCATTCCAGGCTTGGGCCTGTTGTCTGGTGGTGTCATCTAGAACCCTCCCAAATGGCCTTCAAATGTATTTGATTACAATAACCATATGCCACAGATCCTTCCACTGCCATTGCAGTGCAGTTATGAACTACCTTTTTGTTTATCAATGCCAATCAATATAAATAGCCTAAGAATTAGCCAAGTTCAGATTATAAAAAATACTACACTTGTTGGAGGGAATATTACAAAACTTAATGAATTAAAAAATCTGAAATGTATTGGTCCTTGAAAATCACTTGATATTTATGACTAGCATGTTTACATAACAATTAGATACACCTTTACACATTATATTAGATAAACCCTTAATAAAAATGTTATGTATATTGCCTGTTGGTTGCACTTGTATGACTTTGTAAAAGCCCAAAACATGGATGCCTTATTCCCCTTCACTAGTTTTTTTTTTTTTTTTTTTCAGTTTGGCAAACCATTTGTTAATACAGTAATCTTGGAATGTAAACACAACTCTAAAAAAAATTCTGGCCAGTCATTAAAGAAATCTTGCATCCCAGCCATAAATTCAACCCTAACCTCTCTCCCAGTTGTAGCCAGCAAAGCAAAGTTCAAGTGAGGACTGAACACAGGTCTTCATTTTAGTATTTCTAATATAATCCTGAAAGGTTTTGCTGGCTTGAGTCAGGGTCTTTTACTGCTAGTATTGCCTTAGTCTTTTAAGAACGTAGGTTAGTCACATATTGTTAGCATCCATTTAGAAGGCAATGATATTGGAAGTAGATTTTTGATTTCCATTTTGAAAGACCTTGTGAACATACAATAAATATTTCCTAGCTTGCTCATTTCCTGACTCTTAATTGTCCTGAGATTATCTTGAAAATGTGGTATAAACCATATAGTGTTAGACATAGCTTATATGATTTTCAAACATAGCTCATATGTTTTTAAAATATAGAATGGGTCATGCCATTTCCTATTTGGAGTGACTTAACAGTGGAACTTTGATAATAAGGATCCTGCTTGTTTTATTTATTTATTCATTTTTGAATTATGGGGTATACCTTTTGGATTTAAATTTATTTAACTTCATTCTGTCTCTTTATCTGGAGAAATTGTTATCATTATAATGCCTTATTCCTTAAGAATTGTGAAAAGAGAAGAAAAAAGAGAAAGAAGGTTATATAATTTTATATATATATATATATATATATATATATATATATATATATATATATATATATTAAGATTACTCTCTCTCTCTCTTACCTACCTTCTACCCAGTCTAATGTACAATTCTCAAATTCTCACAAATCTTAACTCAGCACTCCTAACCAAACTTGAATCTGCCTATAACACGGTAGCTAGATCTGCTGCCCAACAAACCTACAATTCCCATCACTGTGTCTCTGTAAAACACTTAAACTGGCTTGAATTACCCCACCAGCTTCTTCTCTCTCAGCTCCAGATCATCCATTCTATCCTATACCAGCATTCCTACTGCCCAGCACTATCCCCTGTCATCTCCCATTATTCTCCCTGCAGACCTCTCCAAAGCTCTAACCAAGACCTACTACAACTCTACAAATGCAAGTCTAACTTTGGACACAACATGTACAGCTATCACCCCAATATTGCCTGGAATAGGCTCCCACTAGAAATCAGGACCCTTACACATCCTAAACAATTTAAGACAGCCACCAATGAGCACTTTAAAATTCATTGGTCCTGCCACTGCACTCTCTCTCTCCTTAAACATCCCCTACTTCTCATACCTTAATCTACGTTCTGCCCTTAACTCTCTCTTCTCACTAGCTCTCTCTAATCTTCCTTGACTACTCTTTCTACTGTCTTCTAAAATCTATTAAGATGCTATTGTAATTGTCTTGCCTTCATGCAACTACATTATGATGAAACTGTTTTTTGTAACCACTTACCCCAAAAACTATACTCATCTTAATGACATATTTTCTTTTTATATATCTTGAAATAGTTTTGCTATACTCCTGATTATTGACACTGTATAGCATTGTATTGCTACTAAATGCCTTGTAATAATCCTGTAACATTGCTGTTTAATGCTAATTTATAATGAACATTGTATAATATGTAGTAGCTTTTCTCCCTGGTCCTCCACTGAAAAGGGGCTTTTCAGCTCAGTCAGACAATCCAGTCAACAAATGTAAAATAAGTAAATAAATAAAATAATTAGCAAATGTACAAAAAGCTTGAGCATTATAAATCTGTTAGCTGTTGTATCTTTTGGCTTTTCCCGGTTAGGGGTCGCCACAGTGGAACTCCGGTCCGCTAATGATTGGCAGTAGATTTTTACATACCGAGTTGCCAGCCTTGACGCACAACCTTCAACGAAGGTACGCCCATTCACGCATGTCTCCACACAGAAGACGCTTTAGCTGAGAATCGAACAGGACAACGTCTTACTGTGAGGTGACGACACTACCGCAGCACCACCACCACAGTTATAATCTGTTAGTATGCACTGTAAATACTTGTTCTGGTATGTGATGGTTTATCACCTTGATCTGTAACTAAAGTTTGCCAGAAAAGAGAGTTGTAGATTGGTGGACAGTCACTGCTTCACCTTACCCCTTTTTCATTCCATGATCCATTTTTATTGGGTCACCTCAACTTCTAAGCAAGGAACTGTAGCCGTCTACAAAGCTGCAAAAGGCCAATCCAAGTTTGCAGAGTGGGCATGTATAGAAAGAAGCCATTTGTCCAGAAAGAGTCAGGGAAGGCCAAAACATAAGATAGACACACGAGCTGGTCACTAGGGGCTTGACATTAACAGGAATTTCATGCTGTTTGTGAGTTATGTAGTTTACTGGCTTGATGTATTATAATCATAAACTGTTCACAAGGTCCATCAATGTGTTTGGTGTTTTGAGGGGAAAATGTGGGGTGTAAGAGGACAAGCGGGGTTTGTATAGTATGGAACCTGGTTCCTATGTCTTGCAGAGGTGTGCTGCATGTACAGCTCCTGGAAGAGATGTATGTAATGTCAGTTTCTGACACTCCCAATTTCATTCATCAAAACAGCATGCAGGGATTCCCCTTTCCCAAAGGAGGCAGTCACTGCACCGCCTTCTCCCTGTTTTCATTCCTCCCATCCCTTTTCTTGATCACTGCAAGTTCAGAACAAGCTATTGTAAGCTTACTAGAAAGCTACATTTGGCCAATGGCAAGTTTGCTAAAGGGGCATGGTTAGGAAGCCAGGCAGCTGGAAGGGGAAAGGCTGGATCAGAAGAGGTCTGTGATGTGACCCATTCATTAAGACTTTGGTATTAACCAGATTTCTATGGTGTTTATGAGTTATGTGGTTTGCTGGTCTATAATGATGTCTCATTCTTGGTGAATTGATGCTTTTTAATAATAAACTGGCTGCAAATTATATATTTTGTGAGGGAAATGTTGGCAGGAAGGGGATAATTTGATAATTAAAGTACAGTAACTTTATACACAATTAATTCCTGCATGTAGTGTATTTATAAAAGTACCACTAGTTCTGAAAGAATAAGACACGCATCCTACCTTTTTAAAATCCTTGATTTGTAATAAAAGATTGGTTTAGTGTTGTTTCATTAATAACTGGGGAACTAAGTTTAGAATACATTGTAGCAGAAAGGTGGAGGTTTCCTTGTGTTGTTTTTCACTTTTTCCTTACATAAATAGCAAATAACTTTAATATGATTTTGATAATAAAAATATGGTTAGTGTTGAGAGTAGTTTTTCCTCAGAAAACCTTTCCTTTGCTTGATTTGTTAAAACTTTTTATTTTGGATTTCTTGTCTGAGACATGTCTTTTTTCTTTGGATTAAGACAAACTTTTAGTTCCAAATGTCACTTCATTCTCAGTTCTAGCAGTCTGGGAAAAGCAATAACTTGTCACTTGCCGCCCCCCCCCACACACACACACACACACACACACTCTGATTTCCTCTCAGTCCTACAGTGTATTTAGGAAAGTTCAGTTCCATGAATATTTATGACTCAGTATCTTGCTTCTGTGAAGAAATTGTAAATGCATATCCCAAAGCTACTTTCTGCTAGCCAATCCCAACTAAAGAACAGCATATAAGGGCCGATGTAATACTTGGAATGCTCTCTGGTATCCTCACAAAAGATGTGCCGTGAAGAGCTGTAATTCATTCCTATTCTTGTTTGTCTCATTTCTTTGCTACCCTTCATCAATAAAATTGAATAATTAGCTGAGAATATTTACCCTGTTCTGCTATCATGAAGTACTCTGGCTTTGAAATATTTTTGTACCATGAAGTTAAGAGGTTGTGACATATCATTCTTTTTCCCAGCCTTCTACTCCCATCATTTGTCATGATTACATCACTAGTAACTGATGGTATGTCACACAGTACAAAGTACAGGAGACTAATTACATTGTTTCTATGTTGGCAGCATTATTATGAATTCTTCTGTATGTTGTCAAGAAGCCTAATTGTACCGACAAAGTACACTATCAAACAACATATGCATCTAGTGCTATGAAAACTATGGTAATAAATTAAAAAATCATGCAGTAAAGCAAAGGATAGGGTGAGAGTTAACAAAACAAGCATTCATTCACTTTGAAAGTCAAAAGAGTATAGTGTGTCATGTAAATTATTTGTGACCCTTCAAGGCTGGAATTGTATACTTTGATTATGGAAATTTATTTAATCCTTACTACTAGCGAATGTAAAATGCAAAATCACCCTCCTGGCATTGCATATGCAAATCTATTTTTTATTTATTTATTTATTTATTTACTTTAGAAATGCTTTAAGGTGAATTATGATACAATTATTAAAATATTCTATTGCCTGTTTAACTAACCAGAACACTCACCACTTGGAATTAAAAGCTGTTGCAATGCAGCACACTGAAAGAATAAGCCAAGCCGAAAATATTTTGGGCAGCAATATAACTGCATTCACTCTTCTTGGCTAGTTGTCACTGTGTACAGTTTTGAACAATTGTGGGTTTGTACTCAGCTCTGGGAGAAAAACAAGACCAGGAAGAACCCTGTCCTTGATTAAGAAATTCCTAATGTTATACCCTGTTTTGCCAGACGTACAACTCTGCATCTTGTTTAAATGTCATCTGTATGGTGTTGGAACACATTTCTTAGGAAACAGAAGCATAGAAACAACAAATAGGAGAACACAACTGGTGTAGTATAAATCAGTGCAGTAAATAATAAAAGTAAAAAAAAAGGTCAACATTCAGTCCTTATTCTGAAACAGTAATAGACTTGCATAGAAGGCTTTTGTTGTTGTCAGTTCACCAAGCATGATATCATTTTTTTATTAAACTTTCAGCATTTCACTAAAGTTTAATAAAGCTGTTAAGAAATAATAAACTGATAAAATGCACTATGCATTTTTAAAACATTTGATATTAGAGTTATTTGAAAATGAATACCTGCAACAAATATACCTTCATCACTAAGCCCGCTAAAGTTAAGAGTATGTGTTTTAATTTACAAAATGCTGACAGCTGACTGCTTGGAAATGGCTTGCAGTACTTCTGTTTTAAGTTATGGGTAATGGCATTTAATGTGCTTTGCTTTCTGTCTTTCTGCCTCTGGCTGTTTTCTCTTATAAGAAGCATTGTGGCTTACATGTAGGTAAGGTCAAAGACTTGGTTCATTTAGAGTTTTCCAAGTACATGTTCAATCTGGCATTTGTGTAGTGGATAATATAATAGCCCAAGTGCAAAGATGTCACAAACTCACAGAAACAACAAAGTCCCTCAGATATCCTCATTGTCATTGTCAGCATTTGTTTCCTGTTAGATCAATGTCAACCTCTGAAGCTTCCTGAAGGGTATGCACATCCCCAGGACAAATCATTTATCCCATTTCCCTACCCCTAGGAGAAGTTAGCTATTAAAAGCCTAATTTTCCTGTCATATAGAACTATATATCCTATAGCATTATGTCTATACCCCAAGTGTCCTATCTGCTAGTAAAAATCAAGTCATCATTGATGTAGGTAAACACTCTGTTACTGTGACAACAGCTTGAAATATCTGAGATGCAATTTTAATGAAATCATACTCAGTAACCCTCAAAGGCACTTCTCCCTTGAAAAAGATGGAAGACTTCTAGCTTCTTAGAAAACAACTTCATTTCCTAATTCTGCTCTTCTGATCAGGGCACTATGATTTAATGGTTAACATCAGTGTTAATCATGTTGAGCATTTTGGTTTTCCTCTGGCCCCTCGGGTGCTGTCTGCATGTTCTCCCAATACCCAGAGGACTCCTCTAAAACGTCACTTCTTTCTTCCTAAAATCATATCACTTATTTTGACTGGCTATTCTGAAGGATTCCTGTATAACCCTGGGGATCAAAATCAAGGCTTCCCTGTGTGAAAAGTAAGGTTCATTATATCAGAAATCACTGAACTGTTCATGGTAGAGCAAAACAAGATGTTTCTCAAGAGCAATGTATATTGTTTTGGGGCTTTCTCCCTGCCAGTGCTGTTCAGCAATGGAGTGGGTATATATAAATTATGGGAGTATAGGGTGGAGGGGTACTTGTCAACCTCCAGAAACTTAAGTTTTTTTCTGTTATGTTGCATGCAAAAATAAATGTTTGAGACTTTGTGATTGAGGATTTGTAGCATGAATTATTTGGTTACACTCTCTGACAGTAGAAGCTACTGTAAATGTTCCCAATGTTTTATCAATGAACCTTTTCTCTCGTTGCTACCTTGTAGTGAAGAACACTAAAGATAAGGGGATTTAACCAGTTAAGAAAATAAGCACAACTAAAACATCTCCATGCAAAGAAGCTGCCTGTAAGTGCTACAATAACAAAGCCACAAGTTTCTATTACTATATTATATAGCCCCTATTTACAATAATTCCATTATTTTAATTAACTTCAGTGTCAGTCTCAAGAACGATACCTCCATCTTCCTCTTGCAATGTTTTGTTTCCTTTTTTATCCTAAGATCTTAGCCCCTTTTTCTTTTTCCATTTTTGCTTTATTTATATCTATCCTACCTACATAATGATGTATATCTGTACATTTTGTAAATTGTTTTTATAGCATCTCAGTTTTGTTAGCTTAATTATATAAAGCTTCTTTCTAAATATTATATATTTGCATATTGTATACCCTGAACTAAACCTAAAAGTAGTCTTCTTGGATCAGATCTCTAGCTAAGTTAACAAATTAAAAATAAATCAAAATAAAATAAAATTAAAAACAAACTAAACAAATACAAGCTTTAATATATTTCGCTTTGCTCCCTCATTCAAATAAATAGATTACAATTTTTTAATAAAAATTTCACTTACAAAAGGTAACGAAGACATTCAGTGAGGCACTATTTGCATAAAATATGGACATTACGAAAAATAGAGAGAGAGGTGAAAAAATATGTTTGCCTTTTAATTAATACACTTGAAGAACTTTAGAAATTATCAAGTTCCCAATAAAGTCAAGTCCATAAAGATTACACAATTTATTTAGACGTGCCCTTCTACTAAATCCTGTTTTGGATGTTCAAGACAGACAGCATTGAGAAAGTATGCATCATATTAATTTTAAGTAGAAATGCAATACAAGTTGTCAAAATTACTTTATGAGGGGGGATCCATCCAATAAAAAAAGCCATTAATTGCCAGGAAATATATCCAAAAAAAGTTATGTTTATTGAGTGTTTTCATCATTTATTAACAAGACTTCTTTAGACTAAAAGGGATTGGGAGGGTAGCCTAATGTTTAAGGTGTTTGCCTTACAAACACAAAGTGCAGGGTTTGAGTTTCACAATGGATAATTGTCTAGGCTTACAAGGCCAGTTAGCCTACTACTAACCTATGAATTAAAATGACACAACATTTAAATATAATCATCTAACTACTATAACATGACAAATTCTATCCGATCACTATTAAGTGGTCCCACCACTTGTGTGAAACACTTTAAAAACTCAGAAAACTTTTATACTGATATTGTCATTTAGCCCTGGACACTTCCCAGCATTCAGTCTAGTTTAACATTCATATTGAATTTTTATCTAGAATGCAAATGAAATTACCTGGAATTATATCAAGCTTACAAGAATCAAGTGGCAAAAACTAAATTCTTATATAAATTCTTGCTTAACTGAAAGGGTAAACAGTTTGTTGTTTATATCTTTACTGCATATTACATATGTGTGGTAATAAATCCTCTGTGACAGCCTTCTAGTGTGTCACCATGGTATAAGCAGTCACAGTTTAATCAAGTGGCAATGTGCACAACATTCGCTTTACCAAATTACCTATCTGTATGATGTAAATTAATGGGTGGACCAATACTGAAGTGTCTACAGTACCAGTAGGCTCACCACTTATATGTGCCTTTCACTTCAACAACATCATTTAATGAAATGCATTTTCTATGGTTCTAGGCCAGTAAGATTGATTTGGAGATGTGTGATCATGGCACGTCTGAGTGGTGAAGAGTAAAGGGTAAAGTTAAGGAAGATGGCTTTTCTTGCCTCAGGGGATTGGCCTCAAGTGTCCTGCTTCATCCCATTTCTCATGTGCCACAGGGGTTCTGAGTCATCAATTCATCCACCCTAGAATTCAGTAGTAGCGATGCGCTGTTTTGCTGCATCTTTTGAAAGATAAAAATTAGACACATTGTTCATACTCATGTTTCAGTCGGGAGTCTCAGGGTTGTGTGTTTTGGGAGCCCTCGAACAGAGGATGAGGACATATCTTGTTATTCTGTTGGCAGGAGAACTACTTCTCTTTCAGCTGGTCTTGCATCATTCCTGAAAGTAAGGCAGTTTCATTACAGGGTCCTTGAGAGGCAGTTGGCCACTGCATGGCCATTTTTGCTGTCTGTCCTTCTGACAGCACTCAGGGCAGGCAGGAATTTGCCAAGGGAGAAGGGAATAGTGAAAGGTGGGACTTACAGCTGCTGCTGTGTGCTAATACACCTGCAGTGTAAGAAGGCCTTCATAAAGTAAAATAAAATGTTAGAATTAATTAGAACTTATGGACTATATTCAATTAAAACAAAACACATCAAAAATAATTTTTGCTGCCATTACTTGATTAGTGCCATTAAGCCATGGTGGTGCAGCAGTAGCGTTTTCACCTCACAGCAGTAGGTTCTCCCATTCAGTTCTCGGCTGGAGCGCCTTCTGTGTGGAGTTGGCATGTCCTTCCCATGGTCGAGTTGAGTTCAAATGACATGCGTGAATGGGCATGCCTTCTTTGAAGGTTGGGTGTCGAGCTGGCACCATAAAAATCTACTGCCAATCATTAGCCGACCAGAGTTCCTCTGTGGCAACCCTTAACCGGGAAAAGTCACAACAACTTGAGTAGTGCCATTCAGAAAATGGTTTAATAATAGAAGATATTTCTGGGAATATTTTTAAGTGTTTATCCATGCAGTCACTGAAGTAGGGCTGAGAGGGGACATGACATTTGGCAAGGACAGCTGTGGCAGCTAGGGCAGAAACTTAGGGAAGACAGTTTTTGGAGGGGTTAGAAGTCATAGAATAGACAAATAATTTCCTCATAATTAGCTGATCCTTACCTAAGTTACGGTATAATGGAAAACCTCAGAATGCGGGGTCATAAACATCACAAAGGAAGGTTAGATGAATGTTTGTCAAATTGCCTTTTCCAGAACTGACAGACAAATGCAACCCTTTTGTTCTAACAATATTCTTGGAATAAATGCATTATATAAGGCTGGACAACATGTAGGAGGGTCGGACATGTATATATATATATATATATATATATATATATATATATATATATATATATATGTATATACACATATATATATAAATTATATATATATATATATATATATATATATATATATATATATATATATATATATACACATATACATATGTATATATTATAGTTTCACTTTACAATCCTGAAATACTGAAAGATCGAAATTCAGTATCCTGGGACTGTAAAGCCAAAAATTGAAAAACCCAAAACCCCAAAAGTGTGAAATTCAAATTTGCGACTACCCACATACACACTCCACACACAAACAAGCACACATACACCTTCCTTCCTACACTATAAACCAACAAAATGCACACAAACACAACAAAACAAACACAAACACAAACCCTACATATAATGAGGGGGGGAAGCCACCTGCTCCCCCCATGTGGGGGGATGTGCCCCCACCCCCCTACTTATATATACTAACTCCAACGTCGCACTAAGTACACAAACACACAAAGACCACCACTACACACTCTACACTCCCCTTGCACAAACACACATCACATACATACAAACACTACCACTCGCGGGTCTACTTTAATTAAACGAAAGCTGAATCCGTCGAATACGAATCCATCGACACATAAACAGTGAAACACGGAAACATCAAATGCACTAAATAGCGAAATCAGAAATGTAGAATTGTCATTGTTGGCCCATCTGCGGTATAACTCCGTAAGATAAGTGCGCGATAGTTACGGACCTTAGTGTTAGGGTGTGGATTAAGGTAAGTGCATAGATAGGTAATGTATGTAAGGTTTAGTGTAGGGTTTTGTTAAGTGTATGTGTGTGGAATATTTATACAATATAGTTCTGTAGGGTAACTGTGCGGTAGTTACGGACCTTAGGATTAGGGAGGGGTTAAGGGTAGTGCATAGATAGTTGTGTATGTGGGGTTTAGTGTAGGGTTATAAGTGGGGTTTTGGTGCTTTAATTTAGGGTTAGTAGTAGGGTTTTGGTTAGTGTATGTATGTGTTTTTTTTTGTTGTGTTTGCGTAGGTAGTATGTTACGGGCGGTGTGGTTGGCCGACTATTGCGGTTTCGATGTTTAAATTTTGCAGTTTTGCATGTTCGATGTTATCGCGTTTGGCTGTTTATGTGTCAACGGATTTGTATTTGATGGATTCTGCTTTTGTTTAACTAAAGTAGACACTCACAACACTTACACACTCACAATCTCACCTAACTACACCAACCCACACCTCAAAACTCCAAACACACTCACACACACTAAAATCCCTACCCAAAACCCCAGGTAAAACATCACTTTCCCGAATTTCCAGCTATATCCACACCGTGGATTCGACATTTCCGCATTCGTCATTTCCACTCTCGGTATTCTGCACATTTGTGCAAGTGCAGTTTTGACACTTCGCTCTCAAGCTACTGAATTTCGATATTTCAGTAGCTGGAGATTCTGAAGTGAAACTATATCTATCTATCTATATATATATATATATATATATATATATATATATGTGTGTGTGTGTGTGTGTGTGTGTGTGTGTGTGTGTGTGTGTGTGTGTGTGTGTACCCATGAATTGTGTGTGTGTGTGTGTGTGTGTGTGTGTGTGTGTGTGTGTGTGTGTACCCATGAATTACCACATAGGTGGCAGTACACTAAACACCGAAAGTGTAATGAGAGACTTAGGGACACAGATGGACAGTGGTCTCACCTTCGATAACCACATCACCACAACAGTCAGGAAATCCTTCTATGTGGCACACCTCATCACTAAGGGCTTTTCATCCAGAAAAAAGGAGGTCATTGTCTCACTGTACTCATCCCTCATTAGACCCTTTATAGAGTACAATGCCCTATTTGGTATGTACCTCACAAGACATCTGCAACAGCTGGAAAGGCCACAGAAATATCTCACTAAAAGAGACACAGGCCTAAAGCAGATGCCCTATGCTGACTGTTTAAAAAAACTCCGGCTAAATGCTGTGGCATATCGTCTACTCAGAGGTGATCTCTGCTTAACATACAAGGCCGTTTCAAACCCTGAGCTGTTGGACATGCTCCACTTAAGAAATCTCAAACCCTCAGAGCCACATGCTCCAGGGATCTAAACCTTGTCATCACAATGAACAAAACATGCTGGAGGGATAGGTTCCTGACCCAGAGACTCCCCATTCTCTGGAATAGACTGCCCATACATGTGAAGCAGAGCTCCTCCTTGGCCCTCTTCAAAAGTAACCTTGACAATTGGATGGGAGATAGGAAATTCACCCTGGAGATCATGTTAGTCACCCTGCTAGACAGGGGTCCAGGGAAGCAAATATTGTGGGAAGAAATATCCAGGGTGTTGTTATGGCTAGGCTTGTATAGGCCCTAGTGCCGATAGCCTAGTACCAGCCTATGAACCTATGAACCTATATATATATATATATATATATATATATATATATATATATATATGGACAGAGACATATACACACACGCACACACACACCTCCCTTTCTCTATCACTCTATCCTCAACCCCTTTTCCCCATTTTGCACAGGGTGTCACTTCCACAGTGATAATCATCTCAAACCAAGATTTATACCACCAGGTAGCTAGCCCTGCCACAGTAGTTCATTCTCACCACTCAGTCTCACCTATGGCCAATTTATAGTGTATAATCCACTTGCTGCATGTTTTTGGAATGTGAGAGGAAACCCACATGACCACTGGGAGTACATGCAGACACTACACAGAAGGCACTCCAGCCAAGAATCAAACCAGAGAACCTCTTGTTGTGATGAGACAATGTTAACCACTGCACCACTGTGGCCATTTCTTCATGTTATTTTGTTGAAGGAAAAAAGGTGGCTGATAGGTGTGTGAGATTGAAAATCCATGGGTAGGGAAATATTCGATTTCCGATTGGATTGTGCAATCTCACAGTTAGTATGTATAATTATCAAAGGTGGTGGGGTGTGCAGCCTCCACATATGGGGTACAGGGGGAATTGGCTCCTGACTTTGATGAAACCCAAAATATTACAACAAAAAGGCTGCAAAACTTGAATGCTGAAAACCACATATTTGAACATGTGCACTTGCCCTCCC